>NW_021319992.1:21021-83175 GCF_001605985.2 Dendrobium catenatum | reverse complement strand
GGGAGCAATGGCGTCATGCGGTGGTCCGACATACCTCAAGTGGTTGTCCTGGTGCAAACTGTCGGCGGTGGTCGAGGAGACCTAGGAAGCAAGAACGAATTCTCGATATCTCTCTCTTTTCCTTAGCTCCAGGGCCGGTCCCCGCCTCTCAAGAAGAGAGTGTGAGACCTCGTTCCCTCTCATGTTCCTCTCTGACTTGGATTTTCCTCCATGATCGTCCGGGACGATGTAAGATCGTCCAGCCGATCTGTACTGTTCAAAATCATCGGCTGAAAATAGTTCTTGGGAACCGTCCAGGCCGATGATTTTGGTCTGATCTCCGAGACGATTGTGGCGATTGGCCGGGCCGGTCAGCCTAATGATATAAGAAAATCAGCTCGTTTTGAGGAGAGAGAAAATCATTTTTTTTACAAAATATCTGACTTTGAGGAGAGAGAAGAGAAGGGAAAAGAGGAAAGCTTGGTTTCGGAGGCCGCGGAGCACTTATTCGTCCGACGCCGCTGTTGGAGAAAGTGAAGATCTTCGTGGTAAGGACTCCGTGAATCCATATTTCTGTTTCAGAGATTATGCAGTTTTTGACCAGTGAGATTGTTTTGTGTTTTCGGTCAGTCGAATTTTGGACATGATTCGATTTGACACCAACTTTCACCGCACAAACTTTGTATGTTATAGATATGACTATTGTGTACATGATTGCTATTCTACGAAGATTGTTACCGCGTCGAATTGATCTACGCGATTGTAATCGAATAGAAAAACAGACCTTCCAGAACCCACCCGCCCATCCCCCAAAAAATATCAGGACTGATTTGATTTGGTTCTATAGAATAATACGTCTTGTATTGATGTTGTGGATATTCTACCCTTGATAAGTTTGGAGAAAGGGTTGAAATTTGTGCCTTTTTGCGGATTTTGGTAAATTGACAGACTGCCGTTATTCTGCCCGATTTTCTCGTCATGATTTTTTGATTTTCCCGAAATTGATAGAGTTGAATTGATATGCGTATGGGACTGTTGATATGATTGTTCTAGATTTCTTTAATATTGCTTATTGCATCGATTATTGCAATTAGACTATTGATTTGATTGATGATACTGACAAGACAAGTGGGAACCTGTTTGAACGTTGGTTGGAGATATCTAATTGACCTGTACAGGATGGTGGGCGACGGGCTTTCCTTTTAAACCATAGATCTATCGATTATAACATGGGCAGTCATAAGGAGTTTTTATATGGCCGACGGGCGGGCCGACCGGGCAAAAGAGTGACGACTTAGTGTGAATTGAAAGCGAGCGGTAGGATGTGAATATCGGTGAGCGAACGGCAATATGAGACCTCTCCGACAAGCACTATGATCATGACTAGTGATTTGTGCTTGTCGAGTAAGACTTTGTATGAATTGCAATGTTTACTGTATTGATTTTATGATTTCATTGTTTATAGATTTCCTACTTTATCGACTGTGATTGGATTTACTAGATCGTACGTTTCATTTGATTTCACTGATGATTGCTGGTGCCATCGACATTGGAGCATTGATAAAGGAAATGGATGGATATAGATATTGATTGATAGCATGGACATGAATAGCTATAGAAGGTTCATTTGACAGCTGTTGCCTATAGATTCTTTGATTTCTGCTTATGATTCATTGTTACTATACTTATGGATTATTGATCCCTTGCATTATAGATTCACTGTTGTTATTCATTTCTGCACTGTATTGACTTGCTACCATGAGATTCACTGTCCCTCAGATTAGATGAGTTTACTCAGTACTGCTTTCCTCGTCCCCTTGATTCTTCATTTGAATAGATAGATTTGGATTAGGCCGATTTGATTTGATTGATAGCGATTGATTTGAACGGATTGATTGATTTCCTATTAGATGTACGGAATTCTATCGAGATTGACATGGATTTATTGAGTTGATTGTTATCGATATTGTCTGCCGCTGCAGATTGGACTGGTTGTATTGACTATGGACTTCACGTATCGATAGACTTACTTGACCATGACTGATATGGATTTGATTGACTGACATGCATATATGATAGCATAGCCGCTGCTTTGATTCAGTTATAGGTTATTAGGTGACCTGCTGGGCTTTGTAAAGCATCCTGATTATATGTAGTTTGATATTTCAGGTCCGAGCAAGGCAACTGAAGGAGGTTCGATCAGAATGTTCAGACGAATCCTTCTCCTATTGATTTCTGGGGCATCACGAAAAAAACGAGGGAGCTCTTTTATTAGATGTTCTGGAGTGCTATGACCCGTAAATAGGTGAGAGTCAAGTGGCCTCAATGGGGAGTTGCGGTGAACGGCGATGTTGAACCTTGATCATGCACCGTTTTTAGACATTTTGAGACCTTTATTGATGTCGGAAGTTCGGCGATCTTTTTTAGGCTCGTTGGATCGTTCTCTTCGAGACCTCCGCGGCGTGCGAAATTAAGAGTATTAGGCTTGTTATGTTTTGAAACCGTTTGGTAATCCAATTTGTGGGTGTTGAACTTTCCAACAGTGCTTCGGGTCCTTGGATTTGGACCCATTTGGGCTCGAATTAAGTCGAATTTGGTGTCGTTGGGTTCCGTATTTCTTTACGACGCGTCAGTTGCACTTATAAGTTGCTGAATAATCGGAGTTCGGATGGTGCTTTGATTATTTAAAAAAAGTTATTAAATTAATTAAATATAAAATTTTAAAATAATTAAATTAAATATAAATTTTATTAAATGTAATTACATTAATTTAAGTTATAAATTTAAAGAAATATTTATTAAAATTCTTACGTAATTAAATTAAACTAAGTTAAAAAATAAAGTTATTTAATATATAAATTAATAACTTATTAGTTTATATGTTTAATTAGGAATAATAATAAAAATGATGAAAACATATAAATTCATTATTTTATAATTAAAATAATATATATAATTTGTAGATGAGAGTGCAGCCGCATAAAATATTATTCTCTCTCTAACTTTTTTCTCTTCTCTCTCTTATCCCTTTCTATCACCACTCCACATTCTCTCTCTCCACATAACACTCATTTTCTCTCTCTAATCAAATACGCCAAGGCAATTGCTTAGTAGCTTCTTCTTCTAAATTTTTTAAAACCTGCTTCTTTCACTAAATGTGATAGTTAAAGTGCTCCTTAAAATTTAACCTTTGGATTATCAAACGGTTTTTCCAAATATAACATACTTATAGTCGAATTCAAGCGGTTTGACGAGACGAAACCAATGAGCCCAAGATCCCTAAATTCCGACATCATTAAGACATCATAAATCAAACGAATTATGATCAAGGGAATTCAACATCCGGCCGTCCATACCAACCACTTCCATTACCCTTGACTCTCACCTATTTAACGGGTCCTGGTCACTTCCAGAAATCTATAAATCAGATCATTTCTCTTGAAAGCGGATCCAAGCAAGAAGAAAATAAGAAGAGAAGAGAAAGAGAGAATGAAGAAGCTCCTCTCGACCCCAGAGTTCGCCGGTTACCATCAGTGGAGACCCTCACCTACGCACCTGAGGCCCTCAACCCTTCGTTCGGATACACACCATCTGAGGCACGCTCGCAACAATAATATAACCATTTGTATAAAAAATCTTGTATTCCTGTGTGTGAGTTGGAAATCCGTGCAACGCTAAGACGTAAAATTATAACTTTATCGCCGCGTCATACTCTAAGCCACAACAATAATCATAGACTTCAGTATAAAAATTATGTAAATAAGCTCCATCCCTAGCACACAATTTATAGATTGAGATTGGAATTGGCCGCAATGCATTACCCCTTCGTCGGACCACCACTTGAGGCCCTCACCTCCGTCGGACCACCATCTGACGCCGTTGCTCCGCCGGACCACCGCCTAACGCCGTTGCTCTGCCGGACCACCACTTAAGGCCCTCACCTTTGCCAGACCACCACATGAGGCCCGAATTTCGCCGGACCACCACTTGAGGCCCTCACCTCCGCCGGACCACCGCCTGACGCTGGGAGGCGGGTGCAGGCTACTGTAGCTGCTGCTGAGAGAGAATATTGTCAGTAAAACAGCAAGGAAAAATGAGAGGAAGGAAAAGAGAGAAAGAAATGAAAGATTTAGAAAAAGAAAAAAAAAAGGGTTGAATGAGAAAAAATGCACATGGGATGAATTTTTATGATTTTCATATAGCCGGTTTTATTTTATTAGAATGAAAGTTAAATATTGATGTTTTAAGTTGTTTATAAGTTGAAAAGAAGCATGGGTGTATTAGGAGAGAAAATTTGTTCGACCATTTTAGAGAACGAGATGACGACTATTGTAAAGAATGAGATGAGATATCCAATCTCTAGTATAAAAAATGAGAGCATTTATATAATTATGACAACATTTTTATATAATTGTCGTAACAATTATTTTCATATTGAGCAATGAGCATATAGATTTTTTACTGTTACACTTGATTTCAACATTTGCTAGTTGAGTTTACTGAATGTACATATATTTACTAGATATATAGTATATATAATATAAAATTATAAAGCTTAACGAAAAAGGTAAATAAGCAAATTTATATTACGAAGGATAGGTTCGCACAAATAAAAGTGAAAGATCTGACGAGAAAATCTATTGGGACCATACGGAGGTACCCAACTCTCTCACTTTTAAAAGTTAAAAATTTGGATCAAATCTTGAATGAGAGATGAAGATATGCAAAAGCCTATAGTCATCACGACTATCCTAAAGTATTGAAAATAATCAGAACAAAAAATATGAAAAAAATTAAAGACTACATATTGTGATCAATATGGTTATGCATTAAATTCTCATACAGCTTATGATTTGTATTAAATTCAAATATTATTTATAATTGATTGAAAGTTATATGTTTATTATTTCTTGTATTATAATCATCCATTTTATTAAACTTTAGCTTATTAATAGTAATTGTACTACAGGAAAAACGGGAAAGAACATGTAGGGCTTTAGGCAGGAGGATTCAAGCATTTTGTATACATACATTTTTGTTGTGTATAGAAGACAGCCTACAATGCTGCATAATCAAACTTTTTGGCATGTAAATTTCATTTGATAAGTTTAACCAGCTCTGTATTTTATTTGATAAGTTTTGAATATGCTTTCAAATATGAAATATGTAAATAAAGATTGAAACTGAAATCTACATCGTGTTAGTATAGTCTGAATAAATCATTTCATACTCATCCAATTTTAATAGAAATAATTCAGAATGGATGTTTTTAAAAGATATATCTATTCAGATTTTACTTTGTTAAAATAGGGTGTACAACGGGTCTACTATTGGCCTAATTCTATCACGCCTTTGTAGTGATGGCCGAACTTTCATTAGTGAGATTATTGCAATTCAGCTTTACATGCAAAATTCACCAGTTAGAGCATCTCCAACCGAACGTCAAACGTGCGTATGACGTCGTTTAGTCACTCCAGCCGAACGCCAAATCTTCCGCCATTTACTTGCAGATGAACAGTGCGACGTCAATATTGACGTTGCACTGTTCACTCAAGCTATTTTGCTCTCTCAATCGGATTTGGCGAAAAAACACGATAAAAGGGAGAAGGATCGTTACCTTCGCAGAAGCATCTAAAATGGAATTCGATTGGAGTAGAATCACGGCATTTTGGTATTTTGCTTTATTTTGCCGTGAAAAATCGCATTATCAGTTGGAGATGCCCTTACGAAATTGACCACATCAAATTCATCCCTAATTTTTCTTGAATTCAACCCTCTTTATACCGAGCAATTATTCTGTGCGGGCACCGGCCATAGCTAATATCCGGAGTCCAACGAAAATGTGACACATCACCTGGTACCGAGGAGTAGTACGAGCCACATTACTCGGTATTGAGTGACTTGACGTATTTTCATTGGACTGTGGATGTCATTCGACCTCCAGACACAACAATTTTTCCTTTATACCTCGCGATTCTCAGTACTGACACCATAAAATTCTTCGGTATAGGCACTTCCAGTCCCGGTTTCCTAGCGATGTGTTTGCCGAAGTCTGCCATGGCTCTCATACCAATAGGACGTAGTAACCCAGGAACAAACGAAAATAGAGAAGGAGAAGCCGAATATTTCGATTTGATTATCCACATTCAACAATTTAGCGGACTGTTAAACAGAACAGAACATCATAATTAACATATATAATTACACTAACAAGGCTCCAGATTTCTGCGCCGTTCGCAGATCAGGTGGGCTTCACCGCATAAATTATACAATGAGAATAACTAACCTTGCAGATCCATTACAAACAACTTTGCAATTCTTGAACATGGATATAATTATCCTGAGTAATTTCATGGGTAAAAAGCTCCACAAACAAATTCATGAAGATCCATTACCCAATAGCAACCATCCAAATCCTCACCCCAAGCTGAAGTAAACAGCAGCAGCAATCCCCACTGAATAAATCCCCATCACCTTCATCACAATCCCCACCCCTGTCCTGCTCACTATCCCCGCCCCTGCAATCCCCACCATCCCAATCTCAATCCCACGCGCCACCGCTCCGCCGGCACCGGCGATGACGGCGTCACGGAAGAGCTCGGTCGCGAAGGCCTTGAACTCCGGCAGCAACAGTTCGTCCGCGGAGGAACCAGTTATTACGCTGCGAAACGCTGCGTCGACCTTTTCGCGCGGCGGCGGCGATTGGACCCAGCGTCGGATGAAGGGAAGGGAGCGGGAGAGCGTCTCGTGGAGGCGGGCGGCGGCGCCGGCGAGCTGGTAGGGTTTAACACCCGCGAAGGCGTGCTGGGACTCGGCGAGGCAGTCGTTGTAGACGAGTTCGCATGCCTCGGTGAAGTTTGGGGAAGAGATTAGGGTTTTTTCCACCTTCTTCGATACAGTTATCCCCATTTCTATCTATATTATTTTGAGAAGAGAATCGCGATTCTGTTGTGGTATATCTGATTTTGTTGTTAAATACAGGGGTGTCAATTCGGTCAACGGGTCGGATACGGGTTGAATCTAGAATTGATCCGGCACTATTCGGGTCAATCAGAATCTGACCCGCAGGTTTCCGGACCCGAACACAACCCGATTTGGGTCCGGGTCAACCCGACCCGACACGAATGACCCGAAATTGACTCAAAATTGCTAGTTTTTAGGTCAAAATGGGATCAATCTTTCGATTTTTGGGTAAAAAACGGGTCAATCTTTTCAGGTAGTGTTTCAGTTCGTGTCAAAAATTGACACTTCTAGTTAAATAGGCCTAGCATCTCTAATAATATAATGAAGCACTTATAAAATGAACTATGAATTTCTGTTGGATTGTAAGGGCTTCTTTAGGAGTTAGGACAACTGTCCTGAAGGAGTCTTCCTTTTTTATTTATTACAGATATTATCTTGATGGGGGCATTAATCTCAAGGCAAAATCAAGTTGGAAAATTTTGAAATTAAAATTGGGATCATTCGAACACCAATTTCAGAAAACTTACAGTCGAACTGAACGTCTAAAAAATACGAACCCAACGACACCAAATTCGACTCAATCCGAGCTCAAATAAGTCCAAATCAAAGATCCGAAGCACATTTGAAAAGTTCAAACCATAATTTGGATTACCAAACCGTTTTCAAACATGACATGTTTATATTCGAATCGAGCAGCTCAACAAGACGAATGCAACAAGCCCAAAATCACTAAATTCTGATAACACTGAAACATTCAAAATGTCAAGCAAACGGTCCATTATCAAGAGAATCAACATCATCTACAATATAGTATAAACATAACTTCCAAACATTATCTCACACTATGCACTAACTTCATCTTTTCAAATTCATCCTTTTATTGAAATTTTCCTAAAGTTAATGGATTCTCAAACAATGCTCAATAAACCCCAAATGCTAATTTTGCTCCCACCAATGTTAAACTCTCATTCCCATCATCATCGGCCATCATTTGTAACAATTGATAAATCAAAGCCTTAAAGAATATCAGTTTAGGAAATGACCATGAGATCAGATCATTAACTTCAAACTATCTTACAACTTTCTCCTTTACATTCTCTATATATGTATGATTATTGTGGACATTTACATACATAACAAATAACTCAAATGAGTACATTTTATTAAAGACAATGATAGCAAAATAATGCAAATCATAACATATTAAAACAATGATCGAACATTATTCAAACATTATTCGAACCCTGCTCGAATCTTATCCCAACCATGATTGAACATTATTGTTGGAGATGGGACAGAACGGATTGAGCAGCTTCTTATTCTAAAATTTGTACAACTGCTCTCACAAAGCTGTTCAATTCTATTTCTACAGTGAAGATATTTTTGTCCAAAATAAACTATTAAACATATTTCTTCAACACCATAAAAAGAACATGCATGTCCACATAAAAGGTAATATAAACTTGGAGCATACCAACACTATTTACAAAACTTATGTGATAATCTTGAGTTTCTTATAGTGCATAAATACAAAGCAATAAGTATAGCGTATGAGTGTCCGTTAATTTAGTTGATAAAGATCTCGACCTCTCAGAATTTTCTAGAAGTCAGGTTAGAAAATATATTCAGGGACTTCAAGGGTGAACGGTGCCACTTTGACCTTAAAAGATGGCCCTTCCGGATGAGCCAAACTACACCATAAAAAGAACAAGATAATAATGAGAAAGAACATATCACGGCTTTGTTTGGGACGGCTTTTTTATTGCTTCTTAAAATAATCTTCTAGTTTAAAAATTAATTTTTTTATATTAAAAAGCTGCTTTAAGAAGCAATAAAAAAGCTGCCCCAAACGAGAGAGAGAGAGAGAGAGGGCTATGGGCTTCTTTTGAATGTAGATGTACCTTCCAGGAACAAATGTGAAAGAACCTTCAATAGACCCAAAAGCATCAGGCAGATGAGTGCAGCTTTCATACACAAACTCGTTCTGATTTGGCATCAGGTGAGGGTACTGCAGCCATAAGAATAACATAAAGATTAATAGTAACACACACAAATGCTTAAATATAATAAAAAAATGTTACTAAGTTAGTCGTGGTATAATTTGCATCACAATGAAGTTAATTTTATTAAACGTATCATTCATTTCTAGAGTTATATCCTATTCCTCAATACAACTATTGGATGATCAATAGTTGTACTATATTAGTAAAAGCTTTGTAGTTTGGTTATAAGTCTTTTACATTCAGGCTTCGTTTGGGACGGTTTTCTTACTGCTTTTTAAAACAAATTTTTAGTACAAACATTTAAATTTTTGTACTAGAAACCTGCTTTAAGAAGCAGTAAGAAAGCCGACTCAAACAAAACCTCAGTTGTATTTAATGATAATACATGACAAGTGTAAAAGAATTAATCAGTGAAAGAATTTTTTTCGAATATAAAAGATGAGTAGATGTTAAGAGAGTTGTAAAAATAAGAGAGAGAAAGATGGCTATGTTGAGACTTACCAAGCCTATCACGGCTTCTCCAGACACTTCATCTATGATATCGTCCTTGGATCTAATGATCCAATGTCGAGAAGAAAGTTGGCAAGAAGAATAGTATACGCCATTCAAAATGCATCCGTCTGGAATTAGTGACATGCGGATTGAGTAGGAAAAATAGTACTGCTTCTCTCCATCAATAGAAGAAAGTTCAGGCACAAAAATTGCAGAAGCACGTACCTAGGTTGTCATGATTAAAGTCTGGGTAAGTTAAATTTGATCTTTGACAAACAAGTGGTAATATCATCACAATGGGAGATTAAATTGAACAAAAGTGAAGAGACAAAAAAAGACAAAGTAAGTAATATTATACATTATGAACAAATAGGGTAATGTTCATCCTAATAAATAAGGAAAAGTCCAAAATTATCCCCACTGTCTATTTGTGTCTGGCCAATTTAATCCTTATCATCTATCTCCATTTGAGTCTTTCAATTCTATAAAATTGATCCAAATTGGTCCCTCATTTAAAAGATAATAGAAAATGTGATAAAAGTTGATGACTAAAGTTAACTTTAAAGGTATTTAGATTTTACAAGTATTAGTGAACTTTCTTTTTCTTATATCACACTATTCCTCACCTAATTGTGTTGCAGATGAGTAAAACAATTGGACCTGGAGAAGGAGCTTGGGTTTGAGGTTAAATTTGTGGATTCAATTTTTTTAAAATATTATTTATGTCAAACTTGCTTCCATTGGATTCATATATTTTGTTGCAAAATAACGAGTTTTTAGAAAGATGAAATATGTTAGAGTTAACTGTTTCATTGCAAAATGTAGATGTTTTTGTTGATTTAATATTTTTTTTATTGATATCATTGACATTTTTTTCCAATTACACTAAATTTCTAAAAAAAAAAGTCTATCTGGAAAAAATTTTGGTCTAATGAAATTACTCTCTAATCCATCTTGATCAATTAGATAATATGCCAACTTTAGTGATGTGCACATTGACATACTATAGGCACCGGCTACTGTTGTTTGACAGGACATTCTACAGAATTTGACCATGTCAGCCACATCTACTTTACAAACGATCAAGATAATTTTAAAAAATTCCGAACAATTTTCAAGTTCCTGAAGCAATCAACATATAAGATCTTTAATCATCGCTGTACAACCCAGGAGCATCAGTAATTTGCATAGAAAGGTATGGATATATTTTTTAAGTATGAAGATTACATTACATGCTTAGTTTGTAATAAGCATAAACCTACCCAAGAGTGTTTTTTCTCTTGTGACCAGTTGCTTCCTAATTTCCTAATGAAGAAAAGGAAGCCACAAGTCCTAATTAATCTCCAAGAACAAGATAGCATATGAATTATTTCTTTTGTTATTGAAATTCTACATAATCGAAGATGGTAAGTTTGATCAAATCAGAATAATATATAAATTGCATGGATCCCATTTACCAATAGGACTGAATGTTTCAATGTAATCAGGTAACAAAAACAAAATGCTGGCATTGAAAATTCAATGTATTAGCATGACTTTCCATATGCACTAGTATCATTTCAAATAAGTAACCAACATACCGTAGTTTGAGGCTTCGTTTGAGATAGCTTTTTTGCTTCTTCTTAAAGCAGCTTTTAAGTACAAAAATTTTAACTTTTGTACTAAAAAGCTGTTTTAAGAAGCAATAAAAAAACCGTCTCAAACGAAGCCTGAGTCTTAGAGATTCCATTACCTTAACACCATTAGTAACAGCAGTTGAATAGGTAGGAGGAGCATTTGGATATAAGTTGATTGTTTCTGGTCTTCTTACAGGAGGAGTTTGAGGAGCTGCTTCAGGATATAAAGAGATTGTTCGAGCTTTTCCTAACATTCGAGTTAGAATTATACCACTATTAAGACGTCGGCTATGCTCTTCCAACCACAACATCAATGCCCCCTGCGGTAAACCATCTGCATCACCAGGCCTTGGCATAACTAGTGTTGAAGGTACACAAGGCATCATTTCACCTGAACTTAACAGATCTTTAGTCCCAACATAGAGTTGACCACTGCCACAATTGAGAAAGAAGAGCTTGTCCCTGTAGTTGGATATTGCCACTACAATATTCTTGCTTTTAAAACCCATCATCCGTCCAAATTCCTTGGTTTCCATGACAATTTGGGACAAAGGCAATAAGTGCAAATTAACCAAGTGATCGTAGAATTTATAACCCCCTATAATACCTAAAGGAGCTAAGCGCCTGTACTGTGAATTATCCAAAGCCACCGTGTCCTGACCATCACAGAAACGGTACAAAATCCTTGTCAGGAGGGGAAACTTCACCCCTAGCTTTTCTTCAGCCTTTTTTATCTCAGCTTCAGTAGCGCCCCTCCTCAAAGTATCGTTAGCTTCTGGAAAATTAATAGCCATCCAGCTTCTAATGGAACTCCAACATTGTTTAGCCCTCTTTACAAGAGGTAGTGGATAAATTAAAAAGGATTTCAACCATTTCTCATAAGCAGCCTGTAGCTTTAATGACATTAGATATGTGACAGAAGATGCATTACCCAGTATTATTCTTAGAAAAAAATAATTTCAATGAAAAGAAACGCATCAGGAAGTTAAAATAAATCAAATAAAATTAGAACAAGAAAAATAAACAAGGAAAATTCTGATATTCTGATGCGAAGTGCATGAGAAAGAAGACCACTTGATCTGCACTTTGTCAGCATGAAAAGGTGCAAGCAAAGGTGAAGTTGACCTACACAGCATCTTTCACATGCTACTGATTTTGGAAACTCTAATAATGCCATTGTCAACAATTTTTGCCTTAAACCGCATGAGAAACTTTAAGGGTTGATACTAGGAATGGCGTATTATAACTCTTATTTTCAAAACTGACAAAATGAATTCAAATTTGAATGTTTGCATTGTTAGGGTGCTCCCCATTAGCTATGTGCCACAACCTAGTCTGATCTTGATGAGAAATAGATGAGGGTTAGCTAGGAATGACAACCGCCAAATTACAAACTTAATGCAGTAGTGAAAGGCAAGGGCTGGTCATGCAATAAAAGAAGATTATTTCTATAATATTATAGCATTTCCCTCTTTTATTCTTTCTCTTTTCTCTCTCCCCCGCCCACAGACTCTCTGTCCTACCAATTTACTTCACATGAGATTCTTTGTTCCCAATTTTGAGAAAAATGTCTTTCAGATTGCTCCATCCCCTCTAACCCGCATGCATACCAGGATTCCACAAGGGTTTCTCTCTCCCACTTGTTGCATAACACAATTTCAAGGTGGAAGAAAAATAAATCGAAGTCTCGTCATTGAATTGGCATTAAATCAATTCTATTATCCTTTAAACTCTTATCTATAATGACACCTACACCATTTCTAGTACGACTCCTACCCGAATACCAAAGTTATATAAATTTTATAAATTTTTTAACATCACCCTCCCACACCACCATGACATTTGTAGAAACAAGAAAATTGATGCGTAGAATGCATAGATTATTATTGCCTAAGAGATACATCACAAACATAAAACTTATCCTATGAAGCTACCAAAATCTTCTTATTTACTTTTAAGTTGACAATTATAAATTTATTAACATAATTTACCAAGCTCGTAAGCAAGATTATTATAACTAAGAACACAAGAGTTATTGCTCCAACAATTAATGATGATAATGAGTAATTAAGCCTCTTGTTGAGCCTAATCATAAGGTTGTGGCTTAGCAGATTCTTGAGCCTAAATTTGAGATGAAGAATATATTGCTCCATAAATTTTGATATATATTTTTAGATTCTTCTCCATATATATAATTTATTGTTCAAATTTCAACAGTATTGACTTCTTGTTAAAAACAAAAATTGTGTTATGTTAAACACTTTGAAATCTTCCATAGTACCATATGGAAAAAGATATATGACGCATAAAGACTCACACTTCTAAAGTCTTCATATTCTACTTCTTAAGTTTGGACTACATATGCTAATATGAGATATACAAGAACTAATTCCATCACCTCCTTCACCATGGAAAATAGACTTCCATAAGAAGACTTACACTAAGGACTAGTTATGTGTGTGTGTGTGTGTGTGTGTAAAGACAGAATAAAAAAGAGTAGCTAAGACAAGATAAAAGATTTAGATACTTGTGATCAAGTTAAATCCATTAAAAGTGCAGGAAATATGATTTTAACTAAAGATGAAGACATTAAGGAAAGCTGAAAACATTATTCTTATATGAGGTTTTAAAGAAAATTATTTAGAAATAGAAAATAAAATAAAATAATGAGTTATATCATAAATTGATCTAAAAAGTAAAGTGGAGTTAGCACTAAATATGTGAACCAAACATCTTAAGAGTCTAGAGTACTTGATAAGACTAAATGATGTAAGGGATAAAATGAAAAAAAAATCAAAATTGGAATTCATAATTTTGATGCGAATTAAAACACACTTGTTTTCTTTTTATATAAATAAAAAAAATAAGAGAATTCTATGTTAAATGATAATTTAATGATCCCTTAAATCAAAGAAATTCAGTGAAAATTTGAAAAACATTAAAAAAATCAAATCTCAATCAAGAATTAAGCCATAATTATAAACCAATTGCATTATTTATAACTTGAATCAATCACATTTGCAAAACCAAGACCAAATTATGAAGGCAAAAGATAGCAAGCTAAGAGATGCCAAACATAAAAATAACAAAACACACATCAATAAAAAAAATCACTGCCTCAAGAATTTGTTGTTCGCTCTTCATCGCACTAGAAGAAATTAAAATATAACTAAGCACACAATATTAAGAACTACTGAAATTTTATGATAAGTGAAAATACCTCTCATTTAGTTGCGCTTTCATTTCAACCTATATAATTATAGATTCTCTTCTCAAACTATCCCTTCATTTCTCCATACACATTTAGTACATTTTAGCTTTCAGTTTTATAAATATCACATGATGCTCATCCAATTGTTTATCATTCAAGAGAAATATTCATGTCTAATACCCAATTAAAAATTTTAGGATTTATTTTTCCAACAAAATTAGATATTCCAATTTTTTCATTTGATTTATGTCATCATCTACAACAAAATTTTCACATCTATGACTATTATAAACTTCATTCACACTTTTTAACACGTATCTTGACTATTCCTCCCATGATAATTTTCATGACTTCAAGTCATGTTAAACATTAAGGTGAAAGGATTCATCATTATGATTAATTATAATTACAAGTTTATGTGCATGAATTCATTGGTTTCAAAATTTTCAATTCACAACTTAAATTGGCTGATCTTTCACACATTTGATTTTGCTTATTTAATAATTCAACCAGTTAATTGGCAAAAATAGTCAAAATTTCATCCATTTTATGACCTAAACTTCACATCGATATAAGAAAATAACTTCCCACAAAAATTGAGTCATTCTTATACCGACACAATAAAATCGATGTCCAACCATGAAAACAAGATTAAAAAATACTTGAAATTTCATTAAGCAAAAAAGTTCTCCTTGCAGCCTCAATTTTTTATATTTACAAACATTAGAAATCCTTCGAATTCTCAAGCTACCAGGCGAAGGAGTAAGCAGAGACCCGGGGACATCCAGCTCAGAGTCACCAGCAGCCACCCTTCGAGGAGTCGGAGCCGGTGTCATCTGGTATCAGAGCTGGCAAGATGCCGCCACGGAGGAACCGCCAGCGCCCGGTGCGGGATATGGTGGTTGAAGATTTGCAAAGGGAAGTTCAGAGGCTGCAACAAGAACTTGCAAGAAGGGACCAGCAAGAGGCCGGAAGTCGACTGGAAGAAGAAGAGGTTAATCCTTTCCATCAAGAAACTTCAAGCGATGATGAAGTTCGTCCAAGAAGGCCACGGCAAGACCGTCCCCCAGATCGAGCTGACAGTGGAATTAAAATTGATCTACCCGAATTTGAAGGACGAATGGACCCTGATGAATTCTTGGATTGGTTGCATACGGTCGAGCGAGTTCTTGAGTTCAAAGAAATTCCGGCAGACCGGATTGTTAAGATTGTAGCCATTAAACTGAAGAAAGGAGCTTCTCTTTGGTGGGAGAATTTAAAACGCAACCAAGCAAGGGAAGGGCGAAGCAAGATTACCAGCTGGGAGAAAATGAAGGAGTTGCAACGTAAGTACATCACCGACTATCATCGCCGGAATTTATTTTTGAGGCTTCACTGCCTTCAACAGCACCACCGGTCGGTCGAAGAATATGTAGCTGAATTTGAACAGCTATCGCTGAAATGCGATCTCAACGAACCCGTGGAGAACACCATCGCCCGGTTCTTGGAAGGTCTTCAACCTGCAATCGCCCACATAGTTCAATTGCAGCCTCATTGGACTCTTCAGGATGCTATTAATCTAGCTCTCCAAGTAGAACGACAACAGAGCTCTTCTAAGGGAACCGCAAACAGATTCAAAGAACTGGCAGGAGAAAAGATTACTCAGTCATTCAAAAGTGGAACGTCCGGATCGCAAGAAAGACCGCAAGAGAAATCTCCGGGTAGGACCTGGACCTCTCCAACCATGGGCAGTAGCACTCCAGCGCGAAAATGCTTCAAGTGTCAGGGATTTGGCCACATTGCCTCCAACTTCCCCACGAGAAGAATCGTCACTATCCTAGAAGATGATACCGACCCCAGCGAGGAGCTCCCAACAGGAAATACCGTGGAATCAAAAACCGCGAGTAGTCCCACTATTATTGAGGCTGATGATGGAAACCTGTTAGTCCTTAGAAAATTGTTGATGAGCAATCAGAAAGAAGAGCAGGAGCAACGCCACAGTTTGTTTCGTACTAGATGTACCGTCCAAGATTGAGTCTGTCAAGTTATTGTTGACAGCGGCAGTTGCGAGAATATAGCCTCGTGCACTATGGTGGAAAAATTGCAGATTTCGACCGAGAAGCATCCCCAACCTTATGCATTATCCTGGATTCAGAAAGGCAACACCATTGAGGTAACAAAACGATGCCTTGTTCAGTTTTCTATTGGCAGGTTCAAGGATCAAGTATGGTGCGATGTATTGCCCATGGACGCCTGTCATCTACTTCTGGGACGACCGTGGCAGTTCGACCGAAAGACAGTACATGATGGGGAGGCCAACACTTATACGTTGATGCAAGGCCACGAAACCATTGTGCTCCTACCTTTTAAACATCTACTTGAAGCTATGCATGAACAGCTGTTGGTAACTCAAACTGAATGCAATCAAGCCATCCAACAGGCGAAAGGAGGATACCTCGTACTGATCAAAGAAGCTGAGAAGAGCATTAATCCTGTCCCGAAAGAGCTCCAACCGTTACTTGACAAATACCGGGAGGTCTGGGTAGAAGAACTACCGACTGGACTACCTCCCCTGCGTGAAATTCAGCACGCCATCGATCTCCAACCTGGAGTCACCTTACCAAACCGCCCACCTTACAGGCTACGACCAAACGAGCATCAAGAGTTACAGCGGCAAGTGGAAGAATTGCTGGCCAAAGGATATATACGGCCCAGTGTAAGTCCTTGTGCAGTACCAGCTTTGCTCGTGCCAAAGAAGGATGGATCCTTCCGGATGTGCGTTGACAGTCGCGCAATCAACAAGATCACGGTGCGCTACCGATTTCCTATTCCCCGCATCGACGATCTATTTGACCAGCTACAAGGAGCCACCATTTTCTCCAAACTTGACTTAAGGAGCGGGTATCATCAGATCCGCGTCCGGGAAGGAGATGAATGGAAAATTGCCTTCAAAGTGCGCGATGGGCTAAATGAATGGCTGGTCATGTCATTTGGGTTGTCGAACGCGCCCAGCACCTTTATGCGCCTCATGAATCAAATCTTTCAACCCCTGCTAAGCAAGTTTGTAATCGTCTATTTCGACGACATCTTAGTCTATAGTCCCGACTTGAATACACATTTTCGGCATCTGGAGCAGGTGTTGCAAATCTTGGAAGAACAAAAACTGTATTGCCACCCAAAGAAATGCCAGTTTTTGGATCGCCGGATTCGGTTCTTGGGATTCATTCTCTCCGCCACTGGCATTGAAGTAGATCCAGACAAGATCACCACCATTCTCACATGGCCTGTCCCCAGTTCATTCACTGATGTGCGCAGGTTTCACGGGCTGACATCGTTTTATCGCCGGTTCATAGCTAACTTTAGCTCCATTGCAGCTCCTCTCACCGAATTATTGATGTCTAGCGTCTTTAATTGGACAACTGCGGCACAGGAAAGTTTCAACGAGTTAAAACAGAAAATGACTTCTACTCCTGTCTTACGCCTGCCCGATTTCAACAAACTATTTCAAGTGGAGTGTGATGCCTCCAACCTGGGCATAGGAGCGGTCCTCAGTCAAGAAGGTCAGCCCATCGCATACTTCAGTGAGAAATTTAACGAGGTCCGGCAACGATATTCGACGTACGATAAAGAGTTCTATGCCATCGTGAGAGCCTTGCACCACTGGAGCCACTACTTACTGTGCAAAGAGTTCGTGCTGTTCACAGATCACGCCGCCTTGAAATTTTTAGAATGCTAGAAGAAACTAAGAGGGCGACATGCCACGTGGTCAGAATTCTTGGCGGCATTTCAATTCCTGCTCAAGTACAAGGCTGGGAAGGATAACCAGGTGGCCGATGCTCTTAGTCGGCGTTACACTTTACTGCAAACAGTTCAGTCGAAACTAGTTGGCTTTGAAGCCATCAAAGATCTGTATCCCACCGACCCGGACTTTGGAAAGATTTGGGAGCGTTGCCAGCACGCCCCGTATCAATTATTCTTTATCAAGGATGGTTATCTTTTCAGGCATAACAGTATATGCCTTCCTATTTGTTCCCTTAGGCTGTTCGTGATCTCCGAGTGTCACGATGGAGGATTGTCAGGCCACTTTGGTCGTGACAAAACGCTGATACTCACAGCCGAAAGATTCTATTGGCCATCCATCAAGAAGGACGTGGGCCGATATACTCGAAGCTGTCAAACCTGTAAGAGAGCGAAAACATCGCTCACCAATGTCGGACTATACTCTCCCTTACCTATTTCTCTTCGACCATGGGATGATGTTAGCATGGATTTCGTCGTCGGACTTCCACGGACCCAGCGAAATAGGGACTCAGTGATGGTCGTCGTCGACAGATTCTTGAAGATGGCTCATTTCGTCGCCTGCAGCAAAACATTGGATGCCACCCACATTGGTGACCTCTACTTCAAAGAAATAGTACGTCTTCACGGCATTCCGAGAACCATTGTTTCCGACCGAGACGTCAAATTCCTCAGTCACTTTTGGCGAACACTATGGGGGAAGCTAGGCACTAAACTCCAGTTCAGCTCCGCCGCCCACCCGCAAATGGATGGACAGATTGAAACTGTTAACCGCAGTTTAGGGAATCTACTGCGTTGTTTTGTAGGCCGGAACTTGAAGCAATGGGATCTCATTCTCCCTCAAATTGAGTTCGCATTCAATCGATCCCCCAACCAGTCGACGGGACACAGTCCGTTTGAAATTGTTTATGGTAATAATCCACTGACTCCTTTAGATCTATTACCGGCATTGTCGAATTCCTCTTACAGCCAGGAAGGAGAGCAGCGCAGTGAAGAGATTAAACTACTACACCAACAAGTACAAACTCGGATCGCCCAACAGAATGCCAAATACCAGAAACAAGCCAATAAGCACAGGCCATAGTTGTCAATGGCGCAAAATAGCGCGCGCCATGGTCTCAACTTTTGAGATTTATCTCAAGAGTTGCAGTTGATCTCGTCTTTCGGATACAAGATGTGACATTTATCTTGCTTGAAGGATGGAGTATTTAATCACATTTATTTAAACAATCAACAACAATGGTAATCAACCATCCCCCTTCATTAGGATTAACTCTATTGTGTAGATGTCCTTAAATTAGCTTCATCCATACCAAACAGAAAGCATATATAAACATTATGCATAACAACTATGAATTGGCATAAATTCTATTAATCATTTAAAACTACCAATCTATAGTAGACATAATTAAACTTCAACAGAGCACCCCTTCAGGAATTAGCTGTAAATTGTGGAAGTATTAAGCATTTTCTTCTCAAGCCACTCAAAGACAAACAATGCTGATCTTTGCTAGAAGAACGCAATATGCAGTGGTTGAAAAATAGATAGGATGGGTGGCTCTGCTCACCCTATATTAGAGAAAATCCCTATTTACCTATGCGAGTTTTTAACTTAAAATTCTTTCGCGACAATTTACCACCAAATTGGGAAAAGATGGAGATAGAAACCGAAATGGAGAGGGATATATGGACCTTGAAAGAAGGACAAGGGTTTCCTTGGGGGTCCTCGCGTGATGAGAGACCGAAGTCGGAGTCACAGAAATTGAGCCAAAGATTCTCTTCTGAGGCGGCTACCCGGAGCCTGGAGCTGACGCAGGCAACCGCGCTCGCATCTCGAGGCCCCAGTTTCAACAAGATCGTCTCCAGTATCAGTCCCCCGAGGCTCTCCAGCCCCATCACCGACACCGCTTCCATGGAGTTCGACAGTTCGATCGGAAGCCCTCCGTCGTCCCTCCTAAAATAGGAGAAGTGGGTCGGTGGAGAATCTCCGCGGTTCCAATGACGCCACGTGTGTTCTATAGAATATTCGGTGATGGAGGGGATGCCATCCTATGAAAACCCAAATTATTAGGTGCGGAATGTGCACCGTCCCCACAAGTATTGAATACCTAGCAGTACCCAGCGGTACCGAGTGGTACCTAGCTAGGTACACAATGCTTATGCGGACGGTTCTCCCCGTCCCCACACCGCACCTAATAATCTCTCGCATGGGTAGCCATCCAAGCAAATTTACGTTAAGATGAATGACTATATAGTCTATATTTGCATTATTATGTAGGATGAAAAACTTGTTGTTAGATGTTATAGATCATGCAATATCACATCTAATTTATCAAATTATTATAAGATTTTAAAGCTTCATTTTAGATAGTTTTTTTATAAAAATATTATACATAAAATAATTTTTTAGAAATGTTGTAGATATCAATTTCTTATTATAATTTTTTAAAAAATATTGAAAAAATAATGATCAAATAAAAATTATGCTCGCGGTCTGAAATAAAAAAACAGTAAGAAAACTATCTCAAACGAAACCTAAATGGGATTTGGTCTGAACCAACCTAAATCTTCATGTTGCACAAAGTCAAATTTCATTAAGTCACCCAAGAGTTGGCTCTTATTCATCCTATAATACTAAGCTATCGAACTTACTCAAGAGACTCTAAAATTATCGAGGTACTTATTCACAATGGATGTTCACCCAAAAGATTTGGCCACTCAACCAGAGAATTATCCAATTATTAGATGTTTTTCATATGATAGTCTACAACTTATTTGAAGTTTTCGACTAGCAGCCGACTCTAAGTTCGACTATGGCTAACTACACTAGTTCAATTATACGTACATTCTATATAGTTACATTGAAGTCTCTCACTAAATTTCTTTAGATCTTTGTAGCTTAATTTGGCTCCTCTTTCTTAGGCAAATTAAAGCATTTGATTAGATATTTTGTAGTTCAATTCACCAAATGATTATCATCAAATATCAATCATCATCCATCAAAATGCTAAGATCTGAAGTAATTAAAAATCATTGGTAATATAAAAAATAGTTAAATTTTCTTTAATCATTTAAATGTTCTAATGGATGGTGAGAGATGTGTGAGGATAACCTACTCAATTCTTCTAAATAAAAAGAATTATATTGTATGCACTTTCTATTAGGAGCGTGAAGGATTCAATTTGAATCCATTTGTATTAAAAATCGAATCAAACTAATCATTTAACATAATCATATAGCGAACAAAACTAAACTAAGGCTTCACTTGGGACTATTTTTTTTATTGCTTTCTAAAGCAACTTCCTAATATAAAAAATTTTAGTTCAATAAATTTTTATATTAGAAAGGTACTTTAGAAAATAATAAGAAAGTTGTCCCAAATAACGCCTAAAGCCTCGTTGGGAACAACATTCTTATTGCTTCTTAAAACATCATTTCGATATAAAAATTAAAAATTTTGTACTAGAAAACTGCTTTAAGAAACAGTAAGAAAAACCATCCCAAACGAAGCCTAAGTCGAATCGGTGGAGTTACTTCATTGTCTTATTTCAAATATTAAATCATTAAGAATTTATTTTCATGGTTTCAATTTGGTTCACTTTGATCTTAAATGGTTTTCAATGAAATGGCCTGATTTGATTTAATAGATTTATTCGTTATTCTTATTAGAACCGGAAATACAAAAGTGTCAAAAAATAACTTTCTGTTTTTCTATATGCATTTAGGATGACGCGTAAATGTGTAATTGGTTCCCTATACCCTGACTGTACCTTCAGGTATCTATATATAGGGATCAATAGCTGTCGTGTAAAGACAAGGAAAATACATTCTCTTTATTGCTTTTCATAAGAAATACTTTCCCTTCTTGATCCATTGGTTTCTTCATGGTATCAGTAGTAGGTTGACATCCTGATCATGGCTCATTCCGCTTCCTCCAAGATGGAAGCTCCTTCCTCTGTATCAATGGCAGAGGCCGTTGAGCCTATCATCCCCTCCAATCTGAAGTTTATTGTATCAAACATCAAGAACGTTGTCACGATCCCTCTCTCTGCTGACAACTACTCTCTGTGGCGGTCGCAGGTTTTTAAGATCGTCGGCGCTAATGGTTTTCAAAGCTTTCTTGATCATACCTACGGTCCTCCACGGTCCTCCACTGTCGACCGTCCCAAATGAAGACGGGACGTCTATCCCTAATCCCCTCTTCTCCCGATGGCATCTCACGGAACAGAACATTGCCGCATCAATATGTTCTACGCTTTCCGCTCAGGTTCTTCCGTATGTGATCCATTTGGAGACAACAACATCAATCTGGCTTGCGCTACATAACCGGTTTCAATCGACCAACAGATCCAAGGTCATTCAATTAAAGAATGAACTTCACAACATCTCGTTCAAGAACTCAAACATGACGCAATACCTCACCGAGATCAAGTCTCTCGTCGATCAGATCGCAACTGCCGAAGCAATTGTCGACACAGAAGATATCATTCTGTACATTCTCAACGGGCTTCCTTCATCGTATCAATATTTCAAAACGGCGATACGAACAATGCTCACACCTATCTCGCTCGATCAACTTTATCCTCTTCTTCTAAGCGAAGAAGTTATAAGATTTCATGGCATATCAATGGAGGGATGTGATCCACCTCAATTAATTAGAAAGAAAATAGATAATATAAAAATATTCTCTCTCTCTCTCTCATGTGATGGTAAGTGACTATTTCTTATAAAACAATCTTCAATGATGCATAAATTTGACACTTATCATCATTTTAATCAATGATGTTTCTTGATAAAGTGCTAAACAATTGTATTGGTTCTTTAATATTGCATTCATAACTTCTCTCCAATTTTAGGAAAGGATGATCCTCTCTAATTTGAGATTATAACTGGTAAAAAAAATTATTCCAAATAGTTATTGAATTACTACTAAGCACAAATATGGTAATATAGGATAATAAGAGTGATTTGATTCAAGTTATAATTATGTTAGTGACCCTAGCTAGATCTCTATCCGAATAATAACAGAATGCTATGAATGATTTAAGATGCGGTCTCTTTAAGGAAATTAGTGGCTTAACATGGATAACCTGAAGTAGACCTCCATAAATAGTCCATCGTCGTAATAATCTCCCTCTTTCCTTACAGGTCCTTTAAAGGCCTTAAACTAAACACTCGAGTAGTTCTTCTATTTGAAATGAAAAGCATATGAGAATGATAGAAAACTCAAGTAATTAAGAATTATTCATTCAATCTCATGACCATCATACAAGACCAATCTTCCTTCAGTCCTCTTATTCCCCATGACATGAACAACCCCCCTTCAATTAGACTTTGTTCATAATCATTTAATTAATTAATCGAACAAGCTTGAACATTTTTATAAATGCTTAAATGAAAAATGATCAATCTTGAACAATTTGATTTTAAATGACCAAGAAAAATATTATTTAAAACTTGTTAACAAGCTCATTAAGAAGCTCAATTAGGGCTTGATAAAAAACTCATTATTATTCAATAATATACTAAGTTAAGACTCGATTATTTACTTGTTTTATAATTGATATAAATTTCTTTAATACTTAATTATTAATGTATTTTGTTTATTTATAACATTTAAAAAAGTGGTAATGAATATGTTTTAACTAAATACTATTAATTATTAAACTTAATTATTTTTGCTCCCACAAACGTCTCCTGACCATTCCTCCCAAGTGAAATTATTACGTGCGGCCACTGAACGCTATCCGGAGACAAATCAATACACTCCACACCACCAATACACTTGTATCGTTATTATGTACCACTATGTACCGGGTGACGTAACGCATCCTGATTGACCTCCAGACAGTCCGGTGACCGCACGTAATAATCTCTCTCCTCCCAATGGCATGTGAACAATGAACTAGAAGAGGGCTGTGGGACTCGGCAAATTATTGCATCCGGTCACCGGACGCGAAGATAGGTCCGGATATTAATAAAATATTATTTTAAATTAAGGGCGTCAAAAGCGCAGGTAAAGCACAAGTAAAGTGCAGGTAAAGCGCAAGTAAAGTGCAGGTAAAGCGCAAGTAAAGTGCAGGTAAAGCGCAGTCAAAAGCGCAGGTAAAGCGCATCTAAAGCGCAGTCAAAAGCGCAGGTGACGTTGCATGTTTTTATTGGATATCCGAACCTATTCTGCACGTCCCGTGACCGAATGCAATAATTTGCCGTGGGACTCGCACGCAACGGGTGCTTGCTGGAGAATTCTTAGAGGGTACTGCGAGTTCTTTCTTGTCATAAACGAATAAGCTTCTTCCACAACTCATCCTTTTTCTCTAACTTTGAAGATTCTTTGCTACATCACTCTCAAAAACTACACTGTAGTACACCAGATAGAGATTATTCAACCTTCTCAGTTTTTCTCCTCGTTGTCTTTGTCGTCCTTACGCATTTGCTTAGTCTAAACTTTTGATAAGCACCTTGCGATTTTTTCTTCAGCATTATCTTTTAGATCAAAAGTAGTTTCTTCTAGTTGATTGACTTTGTTCATGGACACAAGCTTCTTATTTATTTTCGTCAGAAAGCTTATTTTAATGGTTAACTTAGGCTTTGTTTGGGACGGCTTTCTTAAAGCAACTTTCTAGTATAAAACTGCTATTTGTTGTAGTAAAAAACTGTTTTAAAAAACGGTAAAAAAGCCGTCCCAAATAAAACTTCAGACACTCATTCACTCAAATTCAGCATGTTACTCATTCATAAGCTTTATATAAGGCTCATTCAACCAACTAATAAACTACTCGATATATTTGCTCATGAATATAATTAATAAGACTTATGTAGTTAGCTTACAAACTGTGCTCAATAATAGGCTTGATAAGGCTCATTTGACTTGCTAACGAATAGCTTTACAGTACTACTTGTTAATTGGAACAATTATTACATTCTCCGACCGGATGCAGAGGAACATCCGGTCAACCGAACCAAATAAAAATTATGTTAATTGGCCCAATAAAAGCTCAATTATTTTATCAAATGAGCTACTTGTTTAAATTTTGATAATCAGAAATGAAACAAACAACCGTGATTTTAAATGAATCAAGTTTGAATATAATCCCTGAAGATTGAATTGAGCTCGAGCAAAGCTCAAACAAGATTTTAATAAATGAAATTGAGATTGAACAAGTACCTACTCAGCTTGATTTGACTTGTTTTCATCCCTATATGACATCATTATTTTAATTTAACACATTGAAAGTCAAAGGAATACCATCATCAATATGAAGATCTATCTCCTTATAATTTTATGAAGTTCATAATTTGTTTAGGATTGACTTTTTAGGAGTTCTAATTAAAAATCACTCATATATAGATTTAAATAAAATCAAATCTTAATATTTCCTTTTAATAAATAACCTTAATACATCAATTTCACACTTATCATAGCATAATATAAGTTTTAAGTCTGATTTTTTCGATGGAAACCCTAAAGCATGCTTGAAGTACTCTCAACATGGACAAGAAATAAAAACTTGAGAAGGAAGTGGAGATTCAATAGTAGGGTAACTTGGTGTGTGAAATGCAAATGTAAGAATTTCATTCTTATGCCTTACTCCTAGAAGGGTTCTTCTTTATTTTTCCTTAACACTATTACTTTTGGCTATTTCTTGATAATCTATGACAATTGTAATGATAAGGAAGCTATTTTAAAAGCATGCTTCTTTCGACTCATTGATTATGGGTGTCAATATTTGACATGACCCGAAATTTTTTTGTTCAGGTTAGAAATTTCACCCCGTTTAAAAAATCGGGTCTGATTCGAGTTGAGACGGAAACCCAAAATCAATATGATTTGACCCGTTTTAATTGATTTAGGAGAACTTTAAAAGATTACTATGAAATAAGTAAATGCTATTCGACCCGTTTTAATTGATTTAAGTAAATATTACCTTAATTAGATTTAGGTTTAAATAAATCAAATTAAATAAAAAATTTTAGTAAAACATACACGAAGCGAGTCAGGTTCGGGTCCGAAAAAATGACCCATTTGCAAAAACGGGTCGAGTCGAACAATACCAGATCAATTCCGAGTTGAACTCGAGCCCGACCCGTGATTTGATTTTGATAGCCCTATCATTAATCTTTGAGGGAGGAGGAATAGAATTTATAAGAGAGATTGATCATCATCCTCCTCAAGTGGATGTTCTTATGCAAGTTAGGTTCTTGATTTTTAGCTTTTTTCAGTTGAATCAGAGGTTCCCACACCAAGCAATTAGTTCTTCCCTTGCACATAAAACATTCAACTTTTGGCTCAATCCTCTTGAATGTCTGTGCAGAGGTACAGGAGAGATTATTAAGTGCGGCATCCGAACCGTCCGGAGGAGAATCCGGACGCGCCACATCATCCGGATGCACCGAGCCCTGAGTAACGTGGCACGTTCAAATTCGCCTCCTGACGAATCCGAATGCCGCACGTTTCTGCAGCCCCCTGGAATGAACACACCCGCAATAGTGAAACAACAAGGTATTCACCAAAGAATCTGGGAACAGCAGGGAAATCACAACTAACCAGAGAGATTAAACAGCAGTAAAACGATGACGTTCAACCTTCAAACTAATTACAGAATCATCTCAACCAATAAAGCACAGCCACGCAGTGATGCGTTCAGAAAAGTGCGTATAGAAGAGAGAGCATTTTCCCTATCTAAATAGTTCCTGAACTTATCTAAGGGGCTGCGCAGCCCATTGGGTGGCAGCACCAGCTTGAAGAGAAGGCCTGATAATGGGCATGCGACGGACCATTGAGAAAGCTTCGTTCAGACGGGTAGAATGAGCCGTTAACTGGGAAGCCTTCTGCATCATTTAAAAACAATGAAAAAAAGTTGTGTGCACTGCAACCGTTCTTGACTTGGGAAAGAAAAAACATTAATATTCATATAAAAATATGAGTTCAGTTGACTCTAAACAACACAGTCTTCGTTTGGGACGACTTTTTTATTACTTCTTAGAGCAGTTTTTTAGTACAAAAATTATAAAAAGCTGCTTTACGAAGCAGTAAGAAAGCTGTGACTCAAACAAAGCCCTAATTGCATAAGATGAGGTCAACAACAACTTGTACCTTGAATGCCAATGATAAAACTTCGGTTATTACTGCTTGGACAGCATGAGAGTGCATAGGAATAATAACAAAAAACTTTTGGCCTAAAGGTTACAAAACACTGCACACATATCATCATCATTATTACTTGAAGAAAACAAGGCATTCTGAATTGAGTTCTATCATTTCTATCTTTTGTTTGCAGTGGAAAGCAACATAATTCTCAGTGTAACAGCTTCAAGTTAAATATTTGATAGGAAATACTTGAGTTCGCAAGTAACCCTAAGGGTAATACTTGAGTTCGCAAGCAAACCTATCACAAATTGGTGAAAAACAGCAAGAATAATGCAAAATCTGGGTGAAATCAGCCCCAAAACAAAAGGTTGCGGTAAGAAAATCAAAATCAAACAAGCACGAAAACAAGATACAAGAGATCCTCAATTCGAGATGAGGATCATCTCTCCCAAATATCTAGACAAGAAGTCTAGAGCCCAAGTCGCCAAAGAATCAAATCAAATCAAGTATGTCTAACCCTAAAGCATCTCATACTACTTAATACATAAACTTTCCTAATCCAATTTCCCTCCCAAGCCCTAGCTGCCCCCTCCTTTTCAAATTTGAACTTAATTGGAATAATGGGACCCACTATTGTGGGCGGCATAATTAGGAGAGGCGGGACTAGCCTGCCTCCAGTATACTCGAATCGGCCCTGGACGGGCCGAAACCGGCCTATCAATATTGTATCAGCATCTTAACCTTTCCATCAAATTGAAGTGGCCTGGACCTTAAATTCTCTAAACATAACTTCGTCATCAGATATATAAAGAAAGAAATTACCTGATTAGAGTGAAGACTTAAGCATGTTATATAAATCTGCCCAAAGAGAGTATCAAGATCCATCTGCAACACACACACACACACAGAGGAAGGAATAGGATACACCATGTAGCTTCCGTGATCCATTGAAAAAGGTTAACTTGAAGTAACGCATAGGATCAAAATACACTTGTAATCTTTTGGTCGAGAATCAGAACCAAATAATCCAAACCCTTTACATCAGAAACTATCTATTTGCTCAAAAACAATTGTAGAATGTCTTTATTAACTTCCTTTTTATTTCTCTCAATTAAAACGATAAGCCCCCTAAGAGAATGGTGCAATCTTTAAACTGCGAGCAGATAAAAGCACCACCAAAAAATAAACTAAGCTTCTTCAGCATATCATTCAACGGGATGCCTATGGGGAATAACAGCAAATAAAGCAGAGCAATAGCTAAAAGTACATCTCCCAACTATTAGCTTATTAAATGGATAAATTTTAAAAAAATAATTATTATTTATGTGCAATTAAGTATAGAAAAACTTTTTTAAAATATAATTAAAAAAGGAACAAAAACCCAAAATTAATTTGCGTTTTTTGTAAAATGCAGACTGTTTTGCGTTTTCAGTAAAAATAATAAAAAATTGATGCATAGAGATTTGCACTTTCACCTTTAAATTTCGTTATTCTGCAGGTTAGCAATTTTTTCTTAACATCAAATAGAATTTTTACTGTATCAGTTACATATTTTTAATTTCTTTCAAATTTGTCTAAATTTTAGTTAGATGATTTAGTTTAATTTATTGTGTTAATGTTATACTCGAAGAAATTTATTTATTTTTTGTTATTTATTTTAATCTTTATAAAATTGACGTGTTTATAAATTGAACATATTTATCTTCTAATAGTTTTTTTTTTCTAATGCCAATGTAGTAAGCCAAGCTAACATTACTGTTAATTTAAATGCTATCTAGTAAATCTTGAAAATTGAAATTTGAAAATTTTGGAGGGGCTGAATATTGAAAATTATAATAATGAAAATTACTTGACATAATAGATGTCAAATTTGATTAAAAGAAATTTAATTAAAATTAAATTTGAAATTAATAATTAAATATTTTTTAAATTTGATTATACTTTATTTAATTTAAAAAATAATGTGAAATAAATTTAAAGTTAAGAATATTTAGACTTATTTGAATAAAAAATACAGAATATTTTAAGTTTATTTAAATATATATTTAAATTTTAATTAAATAAAATCTATAAATAAAGTATTTAAATAAATTAATTTAATAACAATTTAAATATGATTTTAAATGAAAACATATTAATATTCAACATTCATTTTTATTAAATATTTAATAAAAGATTGGAATAAATATTTTAAAAAAATGAATGTTATGAATAATTACTAATGTCTTAAATTTTATTTTAATTTCAATTTAGACGACGACGCAGACAACAACAACAACATCAAGTCTTTATCCACTACTGTGGATCGGCTACATGAATCCTTTTCTCCATTGTGTCCAATTAAAGTCAAATCTCGTTTAAATCTAGACAAATAAAGAAATTAAAAATATTACTGATATGATAAAATTCTATTTTTAACTAACCTGTAGAATATAAAACTAAGGGGAAAACACAATCACTGTCCATCCATTTTTTTACTGTACATAAAAAAAAAACTGAAACACAGAACTGATTTGCATTTCCACAGAAAACGTAAATTAATTTTGCTTTTGGTAAAAATGACTAATTTATTTTGCATTTTTATGAAAATGTAAATTAAATTGATATTTTGTTCCTTTAAATTAATTTAACTACTTTCCTTTTACTTAATTATGTATAATAATAATTCTTATTTTAAATTTAGCCTTATTGAATTCTCATGTTGCCTACTGAATATTGCAGAGATGTATAATTTATTACATAGTGATCTTTTTGAAAAGCTTCTGTCCTTAGTATATAATTAATTGATGCTCTTTTTCATTTCTAATATTTGACACTAATTTTGACCACCCAAATTCACACGTTCATTCGTACTCCTTCCATATATAACCAAATCTCCCAATCTAGTTTTAGCTCATATCTTTAAAAGACATGAATCCAACTAATCGAATATATCGTTACTGCATTTATCCACTTAGCGTTCCTCGAATTGTATGACATAGCTAAGTTTTATAGTACTAATTAGGTCATTTATTCTAAATAAATTTCTCCATTGTTTCTAATTTCCAGTTGTTTCAAGAAACTCTCACTGAATTATAACTAAATATTTACAAAATTAGGTGCATAGGCCCTTCGTTTTGAAATCACCTTAATTATCCAATATATGCAACACCTTCCATAGACACGCAAACTCAAACAAACAATACAAAGGGCTTTTTTAGCTGAATCTAACCAATAATAATCATATAGAGATGATCAAACAAACCATTGGTGATCTTCTTTACTCCTTACGCACAAAAGAAATGCTTAAAAAACATAAAATACCCAAAGGCCATGTTTTGGTAAGAGAACTATGTAATTAGGTACTTGTTAATGGCCTCACAAGTCAAAACTAGAGAACAACATAGATAAGCAATAATCTGAGCAGAAGAAACATTATAGTAACCACTATATAAGACTTGAAAACCACAATATTAAGCAACAAACAAAAAATTTATAGAAGCAGATTTAACATAAATTTTCATTCAAAAGAATCTGCGTTGGCACAAGATGAAAACTATTAGTGAGCAAAAGTGCGAATTATAGCTATCTAATCATCTACTGTGTCAGTCTAGTTAACATTATAAGCAGACCAAGTAAAGGTGATGTTTGAAAAAAATATAGTATAAATATTTGAAGTGATATCACACATTGCACGGAGGGGACCAACCTCATATGCAAGTAAGTAGTTGTTGCATCAAAAGAACAAAAAGATCACACTAATTTAAAAAAATAACAAATAATCTAACTTTCATCATGCTTTCCCTTGAAGTTACGGTTTTTACAACCTTGGTTTCATCACGTTGCAACCCGAGCAATATAAGGAGATATGCCAGATCATTTTAATGTTTCAAATGCAAGAAAGTCCATTCGATGAAATGGGCATGCTTTTCATGTAAATTGGACATTCTAATTCAATTTTCACGTTGCAACCCGAGCAATATAAGGAGATATGCCAGATCATTTTAATGTTTCAAATGCAAGAAAGTCCATTCGATGAAATGGGCATGCTTTTCATGTAAATTGGACATTCTAATTCAATTTCTCGCATATTTACATCTGTTTTCCATCATCGCCATCGCATTGAATTGGGTTGAGTTTTGAATCACATATGTAGATCAATAATGTTATAATAGCAGTTCAGGTCTTCCTTCAGCTCTATTTTTTTGTAGTTTCTTCAACAGCAGGTTATGTAGGGTCAAAGGCTACATGGGTCCTTTGGCAATTTTATGGATTGTATAAGACGATGACTGATGTGAATGTTGGGATGCATTTAGTGATACCTTATATGGCCATTTACCTTTTTTGGAATTCTTAAGGATTAAAAATAAATATTTTAGGCACATAAAAGAGATCTATGATTAATAAAAAATTACTTCATATGTGCAAAAACTTATAGAAGAGGCTTTATCCTTGTAGAAGCATAAAAATTGTCTTTTAGTGATATCTTCCTATTTCTTTTTTCTATTCCTATCTTCTTCTTCTAATCATTTTTCATTGATTGAATATTGTCAAATTTGCTACAACCTAGTTTTCTTTCTTTTGCATGAAACTTAATCATGTGTGTATTTTGAGGTTTTTATTTTTGTCAAACTTCTTTCATCTAAACCGGATTTTATTGTTTTAGTTATCATCCAAAGTATTAAACATTTTAAGATTATTAACTTCCCACAAAAAATGCATGCACGTTCCATTGGACAGCTACAACTAAATCTATACTACATATAAGATTCGCTATAGAAATCCTAAAAAGAACCTACATGAATTGCCTACAAGTATTTATGCTTCACTTGGCATGGTAATCAGCGATAAGCTAAACATCAATATAACTCATAAGAGAGGAGGTTCGAAACCCTCGAAACCTTTTGGATTGAGGTTAGGTTATAAATGAAAATTGGGTTAATGAATTATATCACTTACGTGTAAAAGTAAATGAAATCGTGGTGGGCCATGGAATTGACAAGAGTCTTATAATCAAAAGGTACTAGCACAGTTAAATGCGTATACAACGAATGATTCTGTATTCATCCAATTCAAGCAAGAGAGTACCAACTCCTTCATAACGAGATCTTCACTTGATTAGCAAGACCTCCAAAGAAAAGAAACTAATTTAAGAATATATTGAAGAAAAAAAATTAAATTGTATTCTCCAATAACTTTTTCCTCATCAGTTACCCATTTCTTTCTCTCTCAACATAACAAAGGACTATAGAGAGGGAGGATAGGAACAGAGGTCTCAATCTGTTTAAAGGGCAATTGAACTTTAAAACTTTAGTTGTTATATTGGCAAGAAGAGTGACGAGGATACTTGTGAATAACAAAGAAATTACTATTTAGGTTTTTTAATTGTTTTACAATGAAGAGAGGGAACTAGATGTTATGCAAGAACTCCAGCAATACATGCACTGTTTTTTTTTTTTTCACTATAAGCAATATTGCTACAAGTGTTGACAAAATAAGGCTACGTCCAAAATGAATGTATTTTGAATGTAGCCTTGTGGGTAGTTTGAGAGAAAAGAATAGGAGAAATATGAACTGCAAGGCCAACAAGACCAAGGATGGATACCATCTAGGCCCCGTATCTCGCTGTTGGAATACAGAACCCAAAATCTGCATGGGGGCATTCTTTTGCAACACCATCTTATAGATATGTATGCCTGTGATATCAAGATATTAACAAGGCTACTCTCAGATTTTGGAACTATCTCAACTGCAGAACCACTTATACCATGCTAATCATGCTTATATAACTTCTCTTCCTCCATCCCTCCCTTCCCTCCCTATATCCTATTTTTTCACTTGCAGAAACTTGGTAAACCATTCTAATCACCATATATTAATCAGGATAATCTCAGATTATGGAACTATCTCACGTGAAGTAACCAGTCAAAGGTATGTCATGTTAATCATGCTTCTCTGACATCTCCCCCTCCCTCCCTCCCTCCTATCCCAACTGCAGAAAAATTTACAAGGTATAACACGCTAATCATGCTTATGTAACTTCTACCTCCCTCCAAACAAACCAAATAGATAACTAATGCAGGGAAAAAAGTGATTAAACATCCATGCAATGTATGACTTAGATGCAATAAGTTAAAAAACAATTAATGAGAGAGACGTGTTTCTTAGATCCAGTGAATTCAAAGAAAATAAAGTGAGAGCAGAACGCTATATCTCCCAACAAAGTGAACTATAAGTTTAAAAACCTAAAGAACAGGTTTCATTAACTTATATTTATTTAATTTTTTTAGCATTTAATTAATGTTAAAAGACTTAAATAAGTAAATAATTATGATCCATTTGGTACATCACAGCTGAACATACAAACGTGCAGTCTTAAATTTTGTCCTCGAAATTCCTTTAAAAAAAAGCATGCAGTCTTAGACACACATATAGATGGATTTTTCTCCTCCTAAAAGAAGAACATACATTTTCGTTACAACTTTCTTTTTAAGTAAATGATATTCTATGGTCTTCAAACATAAAATTATAACAACCGTATCTCTCAAACCGTGAAAACTAGTTACCGATCAAGTTTTGTTTTCATAAAGACTTACCTATTCATTAAGCATAATACAAGAACGATCAAATGGCGTAAGGAAGCCCACATAGAAAACTCAATATATTCAATGTATTTCAATCGAAATGGTTGAATTTGCTATAAAACAATGTTGTCAAAAGCATTGAGTTCGGTCAAGATAGTAAAACTGTCGACACAATTAGCAAGGTGTTGCTCGTGCAAAGCTAAGCGCTAAAAAGATGAAGCTATTTCCCTTCATAAACTTGTTTCAATCAAAATGAAGACTTTGTGAGACTAGAAATTGATATAAAATGATAATCATCATATTAATCTGTTCTAAAAATAATAATAACCATTTTTTGCTTCTTTGCATTCCTAGTTACAGAAACTAGCTAAATAGATTATAATAAAAATTACTCAAAATGCACATTTAAATAATCAAAATAATTAAACAATTTTTTTTTTTTTTCTAATTAATCTATTTAAGTTTGCAACATGCCCAACCTAAGGATAATCAAATCCAAATTATTGTATAGTCCATCTTTGTTACCAATCCATGCAATGTCCTCCACCATTGAATTTGTAGCCAACCATCTCCTTGTTCTCGTCAACCCCATCCTCTCTTCCCTCAAGATTTACTAATCTCGAACCAGATGTTCTTACATTTACATTTGACCTAAGTTATATCCTTATTTCTCCAGCTATATCCAAATCAACTCCGAAGAAATTAACACAAAAAAAGCAAACCATCATCCATGTTCGAGGAATAAATAAATATTTATACAATCAATTGAAAAGCGTGCGCTTCACAGCCTGGTTATTAAGGTATGGTGCCCTTGCCCAAGTAAAACTACAGTATAGATGTTGGCATGGCAAGATGAGAAGCGCTATAACAGCGCTTAGGTGCCTAGAGGAGCACCTGGTTCGTCTTTAATAATATAGGATATAAATATTACAGAGAATCAATGCTAAATTTATACTTTTGTGGTGAAAGAAATCCATCAATAAATTTTTTATGTATTCAATGAATGATCAAATAATCTAAAGAATGCATTAAATCAAACATAATATTAGGTTTAATACTTTAAGTACGATGGATGTACTTTTTTTAAACGATGGATGTACTTGACCTTATAATAAAGATAATATTAATAAATTTAATTAGGATAAAAATCAGAGGATTTATAGAATAAATGGAGAACAACAACAACATCAAGCCTTTAACCCATTATGTGGGGTCAGCTACATGAATTTTTTTTTTCTCTGTTGTGTTCCGTTAAGAGTTAAATTCTCATTTTAATCTAAAAAAGAAATGTCATTTCTAATATTTTCTAGCCAAATCTTTTTAGCTCTACCTCTACCTTTATTAACATAAGTCAAATATAATACATCTACTTTCCTAACCGGGTCATCGATAGGCAACCATTTTATCTAACCAAACCATCTAAGTCGACTCTATCTAATCTTATCTTCCACTCGAGCTACTCCAACCTTTTCATATATATGATCATTGTGTATCATGTCTCTAAGAGTAAAGCCACTCATCCACCTAAGCATCCTCATCTCTGCAACACTTAACTTAATATTATGCTTCTCTTTTAATGACCAAACTTTTGCACCATAAAGCATTGCAGGTCTAACCACCATCTTATATAATTTCTCTTAAGTTTGAAGGGACTTTTCTATCGCACAACAAGTGCATTCCTCCACTTCAACCATCCAACTATAATTCTACTAATAATATCCCCATCTATTTCACCATCACTCTGAACAATAGACCCAAAATATAAAAAATGTATACTCTAATTAATGAATTGATCACCAAAAGTCACAACCCCCACTAGATCTTTATTACTAAAATTACACTCCATATATTCAATTTTAGATCTACTCAAACGAAAGACTTTAGACTCTAAGGTTGACCTCCATAATTCAAGTTTGCCTTCAACTCCCTCTCTAGTCTTATCAACAAGAAGAATATCATCAGCAAAAAGCATACACCAAGGCACAACCTCTTGCAAATGTCTCGTGAGAACATCCATAACTAAAGCAAAAAAGATATGGGCTTAAGGCTAGTCCTTGATGTAATCCAACTGATATAGGAAAATACTTGCTCAAATCACCTTGTGTTTGAACACAAGTCACAACTCCTGCATACATATCCTTAATGACTTGAATATAAGCAATATTAATCCCTTCTTTTCTAAAACTCTCCATAGCATCTAAATAAATAATATCATATGTAGATCCTCCTTATTCTCTCAAAACTTCTCCATCAAACCTCTCAATAAATGTATAGCTTCCATAGTAGACTTACCCGGCATGAATCCAAATTGATTTTGAGAGACATTAGTATCACACCACAACCTATGCTCGATAACTCTCTCCCATAGTTTTAAAGTATGATACATTAACTTAATTCGTCTATAATTCGCACAATCTTTTGCATCACCTTTATTCTTAAAAATAGGAATCAACACACTCATTCTCCACTCATCTGACATCTTAGTCTTCAAAATAATATTAAAAAGTTTAAGAAGCCAAGAAATTTCTTCATCTCCTAAGCATTTACACGACTCTATTGGAATATCATCAGGTCCAATAGCTTTTCCACACTTCATTTTCTTTAAAAGCCTCCCAAACTTCAATTTTATTAATACACTAATAAAAATAAAAAACTTTATTTTCATTTAGGGTGCTAAGGTCACTAAAGTTTGAGGATGCTGCGCGGGTTAAAAAATGAACTTAAGTTCGAGCCCGATCCTTCTATATGAATAGATAGAAGTTGACACGACTCAAACCATCAAACAAATATACAGTTGTGATATCGATCGAGATATTTATTTTATACATTCAAATTCAGCTTTTAATGTTTATAATAAAGAAAATTCATATAAAAAACATAAAGCCAACAACGAACATGATCCTCTATCGTCAAATTGATAGAGTCGATAAGGTTCGACCAACAAAATGAATTGCCTATAAATACCCCGATGATGATCATGTTGACAGAAAATCTCAACGGGAGGAGACAACAAACATTTAAAAATGTCTCCCAAAATTTCTAAATGCCCATAAAAATTTAAAATTCCAAAAATATCATAATGTCAAAATATTTAAAATTGAAATAAATCATTAAATATTTAAAGTAAAATCCATCCACCCTCCACAACAGCTTGCCGAGGTGGACAAATTTGAAAATTATTTCAACTCACAAAGAGTAAATGTCTGGTCGAGAATATCACTAAGATTCATTCTCAAATCGTCTTTTACTAGTAAGAACATAACACGTGTCTTTTAACCGGTGGTTTCACCTCCAAATAGCACCACACCGATGATTGCGCCGTTAAATGGCACCACAAGTAAACGGTTATGACAAGGACCCTCTGAATCGAGTGGAGTTTTGACGCCAAATGACACCACTAAATTACGGTCATGGTCAGAGCCCGTATGCTCCCCAATGGCTTCAAATCCTTAAGATATGAATCAATAAGATATAATCGATAGAGCACAAAACCCTCTGTTAGCTAAGGTGGATTCAAATTTATCCCCTTAGACAAATATTCATCTCATGTCTATAAGGTATCCTTAGATGAAACAAACTATGGATGCCGACAAGGATCATCGGTCAAGTTGGGTCGACTACGTCCTCTGACTAAGAAGACCAGGGACCACAATGACCCGGGACGACGAGACCATGGTAGCTTGATCGAGTGTATCATCACTCCCACCACCGTTCGCTTTAAGCGCAAGATGGTACATTTTTTATTTTAAATATTAAATTTTCAAATACCTAAATCATGCTGCTATTATACGCTAATTGACGACTAGCCTTAATTTAAAGTTATTTCTCGTTATTGGGAGGGGTAATTAACTATAGGGACTTGCACCTATAGGAAACCTGAATCAAGACCATAAAGTCCTCACAAAATGAGGGCGAAATTTCTAAGTAGTGTCTTATTCACAATCCAATATGACTTCTAAAAATTTGTCTCGGAACTTACTCGTTAAAACTTAAAACTCTCCTTGACGACCCAAAAAAAAAAAAGGACCTCAAAGAGGCTGTGGTGCAAATTTTTGGAGCCCACATCTATAAACCCTTTTTTTTCTTTCCTAAACCTAATTTATTTGTGTTTATTTAGGGTTTTTTGTTTATTTGAAGTTTTGCATATTTCAATTTATTTATTATCATGGAAGATGACATGAGTGTATAGCCCATCGGATGTCTATTAACAAAAAAATAAATAGAAAATATATCTGTAAAATTTAAGGTAATTGAAGTCATAAACATCAACATAGTCGTTACTTTAAATTTTAATTAATATTCTTATTAATTATTATTGATTGGTGAAGAAGAAGATGATTGAGATAGAACATTAGAAGAAAATTTGAAAGCACATTGACACGACCGAGGATGAGGAAGGGGAGAAAGCAATTCACTATGATGATAATTTTAATAAAAACCCACTAAGTAACGAGAGTGCTAGGGATTTTTTATTTTACAAATTTTAATTTTGGTGGCTTTTTATAATATTACTTTGACATTAGATAGTAGGATAGGGAGAAAGAGATTTTTTTGTGTTAAACCAATTTTAAATTGTTATGTTATTAATTTTTACTTTGATATCTTATCTTTCTTTCATGTTTATATAATAGTTCTTACTTCATTATTTGATATTAGGATATTAATTTGTTGTTATTTTGCACAATTTACTACTAATTACTATGTTATGATGTTAATATGTTATGTCCTATTATGCTAATAGGATAGAAAGTTAATATGTTAGTACTTAGTTCTAATTTCATACTTTGATGTTATTACAATATTTTTTATTTTGCCCAATTTGTTGTTTCTGACGTTTATGCGACAAGGACCATGCCTTGCCTCACCGATGAAAAGCACATTAATGGCCTATTGCACGATTTTATATTTTAAAGGTATAAAGACTTGTTTTACCTTGTCATCAATAGCAAGCTTCAGTGAAATTCTCCGGCTCTTCTGCTTCATCCTGTATAACTTCTTCCATAGCACAACAATCCCAACAACGGCAGCAGCTATAGATACTGACCAAACAGGTCTCATACCAACAAGGAAATACTTCAGCAAACCCAGAGGCACCTTCCACCAGATCTTTTCCCTCTTCTCGCCCTCCGTAACACCCGCATCACCACCAATTTCTGTCAAATCCGGTGAATCAGAATTATCTCTCCCTTCATTTTCCTCTCCTAAATTATCACACGCAGGATCACTCTCTTCAGATCCCATTTGCATAATAGAATGCTCCAAGTTTCCAAGTTCCACTTCATCGATGTTAGCCAACGATCTTTTCCCATCCGATGATTCATCAGACAAAAAACCACTAGAATTCCGCATCGGGGACGTCATTCCAACGATACCCAACTGCTCTCTTGAAGTTTCCAGAAACGTATTAGAGTCAGAATCGGGCTCGACACTACTAGGGTTATCAGAATCGATGCCGCCCTCGTCTCTTTCTTCCTCTGATTGAGGTAGCTGGCTACTACCCAAGTCGAAGGCGAAGTAGTCGTCCTTGATGGCGCCGCTCGGCGTGTCCTCGGCGAGAACAGCGACGGCCATGTGGTTATCAGTGAGGTCGGAGCCATGTACCAGCTCCCAATCATGTAGGTCGGCGCCGTCTTCCATGGTCGTGGAAGCCGTTCAGAGCTCGCAGGCGATCGGAGTAGCAGAAGAGGTTGGGAGAAGAACACGCAGGCGTTCGCTTTCCATATTAGGTTTTTTTTTTATTTGATAGATCTGCTAGCGGTTGAAGTAAATTTTATTTGATCCGGTAACCTGCGTAACTACATTCGTTGGGTAGTAAACAGTCACGTGTTATCATTATTTATCGCGTGATCTAATAATCCAACCCGGGAGTTTGCGTATTGCTCGGTATTGGTCGATTTTGCTCGGCAAAAATGAAAAATATCATTCTGTGAAGACCAATACCGAGCAATACCGAGTTCTTTTAGGTATTACTCGGTATTGATATTCACAGAGCAGTATTTCTCGTTATTGCCAAGCAATACCTAGCAATACATAGCAATACCGAGTAATACGCGAACATAGTAATCCCGGATTCCGGTGCGAGACGAGTCGTCGGGCTGCGCGGTAAAGAGTAAGAGCACGTCGCCACATATTATTGGCTACCGGATGTAGAGTTACATCAGGTCACCTGACCTAATAATTTTTCCAGTTGAAGGGTTCGCGAGATCTGTCCCTGTGCGGTTTGGTGGACTGGTGGGCCAGATGTGACAGAGATATTTCATCTAACATCACTGAAGCTTCTACGATCTACTCATATGGTACATTATGATCTTTCAAATTCATTTGGAACTTATATAGTTCTCTTTCCCAATAGATTACAATGATTATTATTATTATTATTATTATTATTATTATTATTATTCTCCTCATATAAAATTTTAATCTTTTATTTCATTTAATTGAATTATTTCAATTACAATTATACATCTATCTAGTATTGTTGAGCATTGGAACATTTGCATTATTAAAGAGATACAAAGAGTTTAATTTCTTAATTTATTACGAATAATTAGCACATTCATAAATAAAAGATAAGTGCAAGGATTGAAAAAGACGAGATTTTTTTTACATGAAAAACACTGGAAAGAAAAAAAAAATCACGATGAATGTTCTTAGCACATCAAAGATTTAGAAATAAAGACACTTATAGTTTCCAGCAGGGTTTTAAAAATTAGATCTAATCGGTTAGTTCGAATTGTTCAACTGTGAACCGATCTAAAGATCGATCCATATCAGCCTAAAAACTTGTTTTGTATCAAACCTTGATGAACCGACTGGAACTGTCAATTCAACTGACAAATTGGTGAACCAAGTTGGTTCAAGGGAACTTGGTTGTGAGCAGCGCGACACTACGACATTTAGCTTTCTATTTGTAAGAAGTTTTGAGAGACCATTGTGGAATTGGGTGGCACCATCTTGGCGCTTAGGTCTCGAGTTTGATTAATCTGGAAGCCTTTGGAATATTCTATAGGATCACGACGGCCCTGGAAATATGGGCTCTGTATCAAAACCATTTTGAACACCCATTTCCCCAACCACCATGCCATGGAAGAAGAGAGGATAAGGGGAGGAAAATGAAGGACAGAGAAAGAGGGGAGGGGATTTTAGAGGCCATAGCTTGGGCATGTTATGGATTTTGCAAAGCTTGATATAGACTTCTAAATTCCCATTTTTGAATTCAATTCCAGATTGTAAAAATATATAATTAAAAATATGTTTTCTCAAAATTTATGACATTTTCATCGTGTAACATTTTGTATGATGTCGTATGCTTTATTCTAAATATTTTAACTTTATGATAATTTTTTTTGTGTACTACGCAAACATGGCTTTTATAGTTTACTCAAAGCTTAATAAAAGGTTTAAAATGTTGTTCTTAAGATTTCTTTGAAATTGTTTGTGGATTGAAAAATATATAGGGGATAAGCTTTTGTACATGCTATATGTAATATTATAGACAATTTTGGTATGTACTTCATGCATCATTCAAATAATACATTAAAGTCATAATTAATTATGGTTGCATTTGAACTATATAATTCATGGCATGACATTGGAGAAGCTCTTGTTCTAAAAAGTGAAAAATGCACTCATTGAAATGATATAAGGGCATGATATATTCATTATTGATCCATCTACCTTGTGTAGATGTTGGAGAGATTTTGGCCTCACTTGTTGAAAGCATGTGTGGGAGGTTATTCTATTATGATTCTAATCCCACTTATTATATGCAGGCGTGGTAGGTTAAATGGAGTTACAAGTGAAAATTAAATAATATGCAAATATCGGGAGATGTTTATTATAATCATGTATTGCATATTTTGATAATTTAATAAATAAGTATAAATAATACTTTGAGTTGGATATGAGAGTTGTTGAACCTCCATATGAATTATGACAAAATTGAAAATGCAAATGTAATTAACACTCTGATGATAAGTGTTGTGTGACATATCTAGTAATTATGTGATAGTGAATTGTGAGAATGTAAGTAGTAATTCTAAACCAAGTACATTTTGTTAACCCTAAGAAACCATGCTCTACTAATACTTTAGCCATTCTTTGTTAATTATTAAGTTTTTAATTAAATTACTATTCAATATTTTGATTGGATATTAACATATGTGATGGGTTGCTGAGAGAAGTCAATGAGTTGTTTGTGCTCATTCTATAAGGCTTTTTGATATTTTGAGAAAAAGAAAGGGCCCAACAAAGTAGAAAAGGGTAAAGATAGGACCCCTTGGAGCAGGATATTCAAGGTATCATTTAGTAATTTGATTTTAATTATTGAGTATAAAACACTCTTGAGTTGGATTATATATATATAATCAGATGAAATGTCATGGAATGAATTTTATTATCTTGGAATTGTATAGTAGCTCTGGTTGATTTTGTTGATTTTATTGATAATTTTATTATCAAGTCAATTATTATATTTTGCTCCTGTATTGGCCACATACTCATCTCAAAGTGTGAAGAAATAGCCCATTGTATCAAGGTAATCCATAAAGGATGATTGCCTTGTTCTAGCTCCATTCTCGAAAAAATTCTTTGGCTATGATGACATCTTCTATAACTATAAATTTCACTAATCAACCAATGCCACTTCTCTATGAAAACATCTCGACCATGGTCATAACAAATAATCTTATCTTCCATGCTTACATAAAAGACATCAATATATACTATCAATTTATTCTCCAACAAATTCACTCCAATACAATTTAAATTCTTCACAATAACTCCCATGATCAGCCAACATACATCCTTACTAATTCACTTCCAGTCACTTCACCCATCTTCGAGACGAGCTTATAATTTATCCTGACATCATAAACTTGAGGGGGGTAATGTCATACCCCAATATCTAATTTGGAATAATAATCTCTTTTAAATCATTTAATTTGCTAACATAGTCATTAATAGACATCCATATATAAATAACAAACACAATAGAAACAATCTTTTATTTCATTTATCATAAAAAATATACATTTACATTTCAATCTCAAAATAATCATATACACTAGCCATGAATATATCATTTGATTATTCTATCAACATCACTGAAGCTTCTACGATCTACTCATATGGTACATTATGATCTTTCAAATCCATTTGAAACTAATATAGTTCTCTTTCCCAATAGATTACAATTCAATCATATATATTCATTTAATTATGAATGTTTAAAAAATGCACATTGCAACTGCCCAATTTCTACCATTCTCAACCAATTCATATGGCTAAGATTACAATTCAATTTTTTTTTCAAACCATTGCCCTAATATATACCACTCTATCATGTCCGAAAATCTAATTTGAAAGAATTGCCTCTTTTAAATTTTCTAAATTATTACCAGAGTTTCTAATAAACATTCATAAATAAATAATAAATATAGTGAAAGCAATCTTTCATTTTATTTATCATCAAAATATATACATTTACATTTTAATCCCAAAAGATCATGTACAGTACACATGAATACATCATTCAAATCATTATATCTTAATTATTTACGAATACAAAATAAATAAATAGAAAATATAAAAGAAAATACCCAAAATTAACAGTCCTGATTAGCCATTTCACTGGATCCTTACATTTTCCTGAAATCATGAAAAACACATGATAAGCTAAAGCACAATAGGTTACTAATATCTTTCACTGCACCCAATGCGAGAAAAATAGATTAATATGTATGTAATCATTCAAATAATCAGAACATATTAAAATAAGCCGTAATAATTTATGTGAGCAATATCAATCATTATGAAAATATATCATGTTATATATCAGTAAACAGTGACTCAATCTAATCCCAACATATCATGGAAAGTGCTACATGAAGAGTATTATATGAATCAATGCAATTATATTTGGGTTTTATCAATTATAAGTATAGGTTAACATCATAAATGTTTTAACATGTTCATTTTCTTATGTATGCATTATCATGTATGCCTATAGTATTATATTCATTTTAATACAAATCAGGATATATGATTAGTCATATAATATTTTCTTGTATCTTGTCATATCTTATTATATGATAATCATGCCTCATTATGTTAGATGGCGTATTATAAGAGTTTTCACTCCTACTCATTTGCGTATCTTGTCCGCTTATAACTCCAATCTTGTATCTTATATATTGTATTAAGATCACATCAGATGAATGCATGTCCGCCCACCCTTCTATATATGGTATGTTGCTCTGACAAATTTGAACCAGTCAGTAACTAAACAACCTTTCTTGCAATTATACACAATTATTATATCTTATCAATCATCATAACGTGCAATATTTATCATATATGCATTTAACATGTAGATCGCTTTAACATTATGATACCACTATACATTTCTTATCAACGAACTTTACTAGTTGCATGTCATGCTAGACTTAATGAAATAGATACAAAAGTAATAATTTATTTAAATGTGTGCAATTATACTTATCAATTCAATTAAAAAAAATAATTTTTCTAATCGAGCGCTGCAATGCTGATCTTGTTCACTTTAAAACCTAGAGGTTAGTGTCACAATGCCTAACTCAAACACAGCTACGCTCAATCACCCAAAACTCGAAGTATATTGAGAGGACAGCGCTGCTGAGATCGGGCGCGCGCACAAGAACAATTATTACGTCCTCTGACCGGACGTAGAGCTATGTTCGGCCGCCAATAACATGTCGCCACGTGCTCTTACTCTCTACCGCGCGGCCCGACGACTTGAGCCAGATCGGAACCCGGGAATGTTATGTTTGCGTATTGCGAGGTATTACTCGGTATTTGCTTGGTATTGCTCGGTATTGTTAGGTATTGCATGGCAATAACGAGAAATACTGCTCTGTGAAGACCAATACCGAGCAAATACCGAGTAATACCGAGTTGTATTTCTAGAAAAAACTCGGTACAACTCGATATTACTCGGTATTTGCTCGGTATTGCTCGGTATTGTTAGGTATTGCATGAAGCAATAACGAGAAATAGCCGTTCTGTGAGATACCAATTACCGAGCAAATACCGGTTGTACGGGTTTTTTTAGAAGAAGACCCGTGACTAGACTCGGTATTTTGCTTGGTAATCTGCTTCGGTATTGCTTTTGTATTTGATATTGCTCTAAGTCAAAATCGGAGCCAATTTACCTAGCAATACCGAGCAATTACCTAGCAAAATCGAGAAATACCAAGTCATTCTGGGTCAGTTCCGGTAGGATATCGGGTGCGCACAGTAAATAATCGAGAAGCTGGCAAGTTGAGGTAGAGCTGCGATCGATAACAAATAAAAGTTCCGCGCACAGGTGCTGTAGCATCTTAACGAAAGATTTTTAATTATAAATGAAGTGTATGAGGTTATTAATGAGTGCTCCTTTAATTGAGAATGTGCGAAAACAGTCGAAGCTCTCCTCAGTCTCCAACCTTTTTTCCGCGCGCTACTGAGTTCTGATCCGGCTCGATGACATGAATCAAGTTGCCCTCTCCCTGCTCGCAGGATTTCGAGATGCCTGCGTATATCGAGAAGATTCCACCGGGCCGTCCGCGTCTACATACCGTCTGCGATGAATCGAAAGTTTTTAAGAGAAAAACAGAAACCCTAATCACCCCTTCATCAAAATTTCTCCTCTTTTTTTTCTGATACGTCCAACCATTACCTTCTAGCCATCAAATAACGGTTTACTATTTGAATATTCAGTCTTTCATTTCAAGTTTCTGAGTTGTTCCAGGTACCTTTATGAGCGCGGAATGTGCCCGCGTTGGCATGTGGCGAAGGAGCTTTTCCAAAGCTATTTCGGATCTTATGGAGACATCGTGAGTAAGTCTTTTCGCGATTGATCGTACCCTAATATTTTAGTTAAATATATTATAATTATATGACAAATTCATAACACAGATCAATATATCTAAATTTGTCCAAACTTCTATGGGATAGCCAAATCTCCCAATTCATATATTAAGGCGAGCCTGCATATTATAGCCAATGAGGAACTTTTCTTAATTGCCAAAATTAGGGATTTTGAGACTTAAATCAATAAATTCTTGTTCCATGAAGACCAAAAACGACGATCTTGTCAAAGAAAATAGCAATATTCTTAGATTTTTTACTTGTTATTTTTGGTATAGCAAATATTTTATGTTGACATTAAGTTTTAATCTGTGAATTTCGGAAGGTGTTTTATCATAAGGCAGATTGCTTATGAGAACCTCTTGGATTTATCTAAAGCTCCTAAACATTACTTGACCGGCTATATGCAGTTATGTTTGAACATACAGGGGTTGCAGCATCATGATCATCTGTCACTAGGCCTTACAAAAATACTTTTTTGAGAAGATTAAGAATCATTTGAGAAGATTAACTTTGCATTTCCTTCCAGCATACCAAGCTGTTGAAATGCTTATTTGCTGTGTTGTGGGTGGCTGTAGGCCTGTAGCCGTTCTGGAATTTTTCCCAAAAGTTTATTTTTTCAAGCTAGTTCCACGATAGCATCACAAATAGCAAGTTGTGGTCTCATTTATCAGCCAAGACCGTAATCTGAACTAGTGATTTTCTTATGATAAATGTGTGTTTAGAAGGTTAAAGTAAAGGAACGATAAGTCAAAAACCTTCATAATTTTAAGTGGAAAGGGAAAAACATTGATAAATTTAATGTTAAATGAGAATATTGATACTATGTGGAAGAGATGGACCTTAGAGCTGATAACTGTGAATACTATATCAATATGCTATTTCTTCGTTGTTGATCCTCATATCAAATTTTGAAAATTTGAAAAATTGAATGATTATGGCAATAAGTTGCTGCTTAATTTTTGTTCTATTTAGGTATGTTGAATACATTGTGGGGTTCAATTTTGATCTGATATAGCTAGTTTTCAAATTTTCAATTTTTAGTTAATACATTATTATTCTGAACACCTTAATAGATTGCACACTCTTGAAGTGAGAGCTCTCAGCCTTTGAATGTTTACTCCCTCCATAAAAGCCCTTCAACAAAAACAATTTCAATTGTATGATGATTGCTGACTGGTGAAAGTAGAAAAGCATATGAAATATCACTTTGATGATAATTATTTTGCCTCTAAATTAAATCAGCCACTAAAACTTAGAGAAAATTTTATGAAAGTAATTTGATGAGAATTTGTGCATAACCTAAAGATATAAAAGGATCTGAATGAACTAATCAACATTTTCATTTCAAGACTGTTTGTTGGCTCAAAAGGAAATAATAATATTAGAAATATTTTGGAATTTATTTTGGAGTGAGTGAAAAATAAATGCAGGTTGTTATGTATTTATTTTTTTTAAATTTGACTTGAAGTAATAATAAAATTGGGGTGACAGTCGGCCAAATGGCCAATGGGGGGGTGGTTGGCCTCGTACAATGGTGGGGCGTGCGGCAATAACGCTGAAATGAAGTTTTATGGTGTAATTTAAAAATCGATTAAATCTACGAATCCCATAATCACGAATTTATATTAGGGTGGATTCCAAAATATATTAAAAATTTTACATTGCATTTGTATTACCTTTAACAAAACACAAATTTCTGAAAAACCTTGTATTTGGAGTATTTTTGGCAGAATTTATTTCAAAACCTAAACAACCCCTCATAAAGGGAAAGAAAGAGGGAGAAAGAGAAAAATGATGAAGAAAAGGCGAGTAATTAGCAGATAAACATGCCTCACAATTAAATAAGGAGATGCATACTGCTAGATGTCTAATTCACTACACGTAGTCAATTGAAGAGCCCGGAAGCAAGTAGCAAAAGGGGTTTATGCTTCCGAAAGGAACTTTATTCATGGAAATATTATTGCTTTACATTTCTTATATAATTATGTATTATAAACCACATGAATTAGTTAAGCTGTATTTAGTATAAAGCTGTTGGATAAAAAAAGATTCACTATTCACAAAAATAGGAATATTTGCAGAGGATGACAAATCAACGAATTGTGCACCACGCAGTAAGAGATTTATGTTCATTTCATCAATGGTTAAATAATATCGACTCTTAATTGAAAATAACAAATATGCAGATTTAGTGTGAATCAATCAAATGATACAATTCAAAATTAAATACTATGGATTTATAAGCGCATAGTTTTGCATCCTCATTGAGACCGTTGGGTTTTACATCAATAATTTGAGTGCCAGACTTAAGAGATGCCAAATGAGCTCATTCTGTTGTACCTTCCAGCCACGAAAGTTATTTTATATTACATTTGAATTGGCTCAAACCATAGGGGTTAGAAGCCATAGGCCCTCTTCATTAGCCAAGCCCCAATTAGTTTGTTCGCTCTACTGCCTTTTCCACTATAGATTTTTGCCTAGAGCTGTTTTAATCTGGTGTGCAACGTATGAAGAGGCAAACACGTGATTAGTTAAATTAGTACAGTTCAAAATATCTATGTGATTTGGTTGATCATTTGTCTAAATTGCCATATTATATAAAAAGTTGTAGAAGGACCAAGTTTTTGAATTTTTGGTGGGCCTTGGCCTTCAATCCTACCATTCTCTGCTTTTGACACAAGCTTACCATCACGCCATAACTTGCCTAATTTCTGATGTTGGGATTTTTCTATATCGATCATTCTGTAATATGTTTCAAAGCTTTTCCAAAATCTTTTGGTGCTTCAAACTTCTACTGTCTATGCACTCCAATGTCCTTGATACCTTCTCTCATCTTCCATCTGTGGTTCATGCATGCATTTTTCTACCCCCTCTGCTATGTCTGATTTTGTAAAAAAAAGAAATTTTTTAATATCCTTGCGCTTGCACATTTTCTTACTCGCTTTTCCTCTGTGTTTTGTTCTAACTGGTGTAAATAGTGTTCAAAATCAGGATATGTTTGCTTTTAAGCACATTTAGTTTCAAGTTCTGTTTTTCTATCACGGTGGTATTTGCGCCTGTGGCTCGCTAAGCAGTTTTCTTCTATTTTAATTTTAATTAACTAGGTAGATCTTGGTAAAGTATCAAAGAGAATGGGCGTGCTGCATCCAATGTTATGACCATTAATAAAATTTATTACAACTACTGTTAATTAGTATTGTAGACTATTGATGCATAGTTGTAACAGGAGTTTTTCAAAAGGTCATCGAAGAGGAGGATATGCCTACTTATCAGCTATTTTTTGAGAAGGATCTCTTGAAAAGTATCAATATTTTTTTTTTTTTTAATTTTTTTTTCTCTTGAAGTATCATTGAATGTTTGGAAGGTAATATATATAATGTGTTCGGCTGTTGTGTGTGTTTTTGTTTATTTCCATTTAAAACAGGTGCAACCTATGGATGCGGAAGACCTGGTGAGCCTTTCACTGATGTTTATACTGGATAGAGTTTTCACAGTCAGCAATTGCAAGGTGAATTAGTTTTATATAATTCTAATTTTTTTTTTTTAATAATAGCTGTGTTTGCAAAACTGCTTGCGTGCTATTTTATATAATAATTGAAACTGCCGACATTGGGTATGGGTATGCTGTAAATGGTTGCTTGATAATTGATTGGTAGCCTGATTGCTTAAAATAGCTGCTGACCTAATGAAGTGGAATCTTTTTTCATTTGCCTCTCCAAAAATAGGGAAGTTAAGGTCATCTACGATTCTTCTTTCTTGAGAAATACCATCAAATCAACTAAATACACACATATGGAACCCAATCAGAATCGAGGCTAAACTAAAATTAAGATTCGAGCTATGCTAAGTTCATGAAAGTCATTATATTTATTGATTTAATTGTGTTTACTTAAAATTGGGGTGGATATTTCTTGAATGATTTTTGAAATTTGTCGATTTAATTTTAGATGATATGATTAGATTTGAATTGGATAACTTTCAATTTAGATTATAATAACCCTATTAATATTGAATATTAAAGAATTTTGAGGTCCATGGTTTAACCTATTAGTTGTTTAATTTAGACTGTAACTTAAATTAATGTATTGAATGGATATTTTTTTTATTATCAATGTTTAAGTAATAATTTTATTTCTAGTTCTTTTTCTGCTCTCTCTCTCTTTCTTTCTCTATCCATTGATTCTTTTTCCTAAATATGAAATTAAGATTCTCAAATACTCTGTGCCAATTTCTCCTGCTGGTATTTGTTCCATTGCAAGTCTCTCTTCATGGGTAATCTCTAATATAGCTCCTTTTTTATGATATCTTCAACATAGTGTCGGGCAGTTTAGTACAATTAAGGAGAAATTGAGCATTTTGTCGCCAGTTTTACTTTTAAAACCATGGGAACCTTCTTCCTCTCCTATACTATCTATGCCTAGGAGGGTAGACGGTATTAAGAAGCATAAATCAAGCTCCCTTCGAGAAGAAAGAAGGAGGCCAACGAATGAGATCTATGCAATAACATATTTGTTAAATTTTTATCGAAGTATCCCTACACCTCATTCAAATATTCCTCTCCCCATCCAACCCACATCTCTTTTTCAATACCAATTTCCCACTCACTAAGCCTCTGTGTTCATATCATTGTTAACATACCAAGCAAGGTTTACGAATAATAAAAACATGCTTTTTTGTTTGAACTTAAGAAATATAAGGCTTTTTTTTTAAAAACATAACGCAAATGTTGTCAATGAAAAGGTTGTTGGAAAAGATATGGATATATGATATGAATAAATGTATGTGGTAGATTAGGAATGAGCCCTAGTATTCATTTTGGGTTCCTAGAGATTTATTAGGTGTTTAACAGGTTATAGGAGCCCTTTTAGTTTATAAAACTCGTGTTATACATCCTAGCAGCTTAGGAATCTCTCCTTCTACCTCCCCTAAATATGAAATGTTTGTAGACATTCTATTAACCTAAGTTCCTTCTTCCCCTTATCAGGAGTGTTATGCCAAACTACAAATTGGCCTTGTATAAAGGCAATTTACTTGTTTTCTGCTTTTCTCTGCATTGTGTTTGGATCTCTCAATAACTCTCTCGATTGAAATTGGCACTTTATGATAATCACGAGTAAGCCAAGCCCCTTCTCTTGTTGGCTTCCTTCTAATCTATTGAGAACAGTCCTTCTTCGTCAACTCTCACATCAGAAAAGGGAGAACTCATTAGCCATCTCAAGCCAAGGAAAAAAGAAAAAATAGAAAAATCTAGTACTGAGTATCTCCATCAAACATGTAATAATTTTTGTACCGATTCGAGCAATGTACAAAGTCTTTTCTTCTTTGAAGGTTTGCAAAAAGAGAAAATTTGGAATGAGTCCTGTTTTTCCTTGGTAAATAAACCCAGATTACATATGCCCCAGATATTGAGAGCCTTGTCAGAATACCCCAGGATTAAATTTGAAAAGAAGAAAGAAACAGAAGTCCTTGCCCCGAATAAACTGTTGAGGTTGTTTCCAAGTTGTACTTTTATGCGGCAATTTGTTTCTTTATCCCTGGATTTATAGTGTTGTTTAATGCAGTTGCAGAAACGAGAATGGGTCCAAAGCCACATAGTAATCAAGTAAGGTGAAGTATTCCAACTTCTGTATCTCTGTGTTTCTGAAGTTGATATTGTCATTGCTCTGTTGTCAATCTTGTTTTATATACCAAAATGACAGCAATTCATTACCATATAGAACAAATCATTCGACAATTATTTGTCGTCTTGTAATTGGTTTGGTCACAGTTAAATCGGAGGCCTCCGATGACCTAGTTAGGACAGTAAGAGGTATTAGATTTGACTTTTTGAAGAAGGTAGTGAGGTATGACTTAAAAAGAACTTGGTTATTAAAATATTAGTAAATGACCTTTCACTTTAATAGATTAAAATGAAATTTGATCTTGTAACGGACGCATGGCGAAACAGGATTCATGTAGCCTGGCCCCACGTAGTGGGACAAAGGCTTGATGTTGTTTGTGTAATGACATTTCAATTTCTCTTCTGGCAGGAGCTCGATAACCATCGTCGGAACATCTTAACCATGTGTCTTCTAACCAGTAGGAGTTTATAACGTTGGCTTGTGTGCCAAAACAATTAGCTCAATCAGAAATGGCTGTTTTTATATCATTATCTCTTCTCTGATGCTTTAATAACTTAATTCTAAATACACCTATTTTCAGGACTATTTTCCTTCTTCTTCAATGAATGAAACAGTTAGAAATTGTTAGGAGGAAGCTTGACAAGGGTATTAGAAATTCTAAGTTCGGTCTTAACGGTCAATATAATGTACATTTGTTTTCCTGCAAATTTCAAATTTATCTGCATTTTAAGGTACAATCAAGCAGAGAGCATAATTGCAAAAACCACTAATTAAAGAAAGCTCGGAATAGAGTAATAGAAGAAGGATATGATTTTCTTAACTATATCAATGGTTTAGGCTTTTGTTGGAATTCTTGTTGGACATATAATTTTCAATGCTCTGCATGAATCAACTTAGATTTTTTTTTTTTCAATGTAAATTTGACTGATTCTAGCAAATCTCTGCTTGTAAACAAAGGGTATGATAATTTGGCTTTGATTTTTTAACAAAGAGTTACACTGCATTCATTTATTTCCAAGTAAAAAATTAAGATGTTGATTTTGATAAAAGAAAAATAATATGTAAATTTCAACCAAAAAAAAAAAAAAAAATCTTAAGTCATGTCATAGCATGAAATTATATGCCTCCACAGAGAAGTTGCCAAACAAAAGCCTATAACATTTGAGTAGTTAGAAGAAAATAATGATCCTGATCTTCTATTACTCTATCCGAGCTTTCTGTTAATTGCTGGGTTTTTGTTGGCTATGATGCTCTCTGCTTGATTGTACTAAAATGTGCAGATTAAATTTGAAATTTCTGCAGGAAAAAAACAAAGTGTATACTTTATCATGATCCGGTTAAGACCGAGATATAAGAATTCTAAATACTTGTCAAGGCTTACTCCTAACGCTAAATCTAAGACTGTTTCATTCATTGAATGAGAAGGAAAATAGTCCTGAAAAATAGTGTATTTAGAATTAGTTTTTAAGCAAATCTAGCAAAAAGATAATGATATAACAGCCCCCATTTTCAGTTGAAATTTGGACTGAAATTGTTTTTGGGCACCAGCCAACTGTTATAACTCCTACCTGGTTAAAGACACATGGTTAGATGTTCGCGACGTTGGCTTAATTTCGAGCTACGCTGCCAGACAGGAAATTGAAATGTAATTACACAACAACATCAGCCTTTGTCCCACTCGTGGGGCCTGCTACCATGAATCCTTTTTCGCCATTTGCGTCAGTTAAAAGTCAAAAATTCTCATTTAAATCTATTAAAGAAAGGTCATTTCTAATATTTTAATATACAAAGTCTTTTTTTAAGTCACCTCTGACTCCGTTCTTAATCAAAATCAAATCTAATAACCTCTATTCTGTCCTAAACCTTTTAGGTTTCCCCCCAAAATCCCGGGAAAAAAGGGCTCTCCGTTTATATGTGACCCAAAACCCATCTAAGACGACAAATAAATTTGTGAAGATTTGTTTCTAATATGGTAATGAATTTCTTTGGTCATTTTGTTTAAACAGATTGCAACAGAAGAATGACAATGAATCAACTTCAGAAAACAGAGTACAGAAGTTGAATTATATGTCACCTTCTTGTATATGTTGAGCTTGGCCTCAATCTGTTCTTGCAAATGCAATTAACACACTATAATCCAGGGAATAAAGAAACAATGCCGATAAAAGTAAAACTGAACATACTCACAGTTATTCGGCAAGACTTCTGTTCTTACTCTTCTAATTTATCCTGGGTATCTGAAGGCTCTCAAAATCTGGGCATATGTAATCTGAAGCTTTATTCCAAGGAAAACAGACCATTCAATTTTCTTTTTGCAAACCTTCAAAGAAGAAAAGACTTTGTAATGCTCGATGGTACAAAATTAACACTGTTGATGGAGATTACTCAGGTATAGATTTTTCTTTTTTTTTCTTTTTGTTCTCTTGGCTGAGATGGCTTTTGCAGTTCTCCCTTCTGATTGTGAGAGTTGGAAGAAGATGGATGTTTCTCATGAGATTAGATGAGGGAAGCCAAACAAGAAAGGGCTTGGGTTTAACTGCGTGAATTTTTCATAAAGTGCCAATCAATGAGAGAGTTATTGAGAGTTCCAAACCACAAATGCAGCAGAAAAGACAGTAAAGTACAGTAAATTGCCTTTATACAAAGCCAATGTGTTAGTTTTCGCAAATAAACAACTCCCTGATGATGGGGAGAAGAAGGACGTTAGGTAATATAGAGATTGTTCCTAACAACTATTTATATTTAGGGCAGAGTAGAAGGAGAGATCTCTAAGCTCTAAGGAAATTCTACTTAGCACGAGTTTTTATGTAAAATATAAAGGGCTCCCTTAATCAACTCCTTGTTGAAACACCTAATAAATTCTCTTCAGGACCCAAGAATGATATAAACTAGCTCATCCTAATCTATCATACTTTTATTCATGTCCATGTTCCATCTCTTTTTTCAACAACCTTTAATTTGACACATTGTGGCGTGTTTTAAAGAAAAAGGACCATTAAATTTTTCTATAAGTTTCAAAAAAGCATGTTTTTTTATTATCGGTTAAACCTGGCTTGGTATGTTAAATGATGAACAAGAGGCTTAAGTGGTGGGAATGGGTATGAAAAAGAGAGGTGGGGTGGGGAGAAATATTGAATGAGGTTTAGGAGTACTTCGAATAAAAATTTGAACAAATAATGTTATTGGGCAAATAAAAAAAGGAAAAAATTCACTTTTTCCCCATTCCCCGTGGCCTCCCTTCTTTTTCTCGAAGGGAGCTTGAATTCTATGCCCTCTTAATACCGTCTACCTCTAGCATAAGATAGTATAAGGAGAGGAGAAGGTTCCATGGTTTAAAAGTAAAACTGGGCGGACAAAAATGCTCAAATTTCTCTTAATTGTTATATAACATGCCGACCTAGGTGAAGATATCATAAAGGAGATATTAAGGTACCCATGAGAGGATCTGAAAATGACAAGATACCAGCAGGAGAAAGGGCCAGAGATTAGAATCATTAAATTTCATATTGAGAAAAGAAATCAATTGGTAGAGAGAGGAATAAGAGAGAGAGAGAAAAAGAATCTAAGAAAAATAATTAATTACTTTACGCATGATAATAAAAAGAATATCCTTCATACATTATTTAAGAATTACAGTCTAAATTCACAACTATAGGTTTTTAACACATGACCTAAAATTCTTAATTTCATATTAATAAGGGTTATAATCTAAAATTGAAAAAGGTTTATCCAGAATCTCCAAAATCTAATCATATCATCTAAATTAAATCGAAAAATCAAAAATCATTCAAAAGGAATAATATCCACCCAATTTAAGTAAAAACAATTAAAAATCAATTAAATATATTGACTTTCATGAACTATGCATAAAGCTCGATCTACATTTTAGTAGCCTCGATTCTTTGATGTGGGTCCTATTGTTGTATTAGTGTGTATTTGTGTAATCTCAAGAAAGAAGAAATGTAGTGACGTTCTAATCTTCCCTAGTTTTTTTGGAGAAGAGCCAAATGAATAAGGATTTCAGACGTTTTCAATTTTAGTCTAGCAGCTTATTTTAAGTCATTCAGGCTACCAACAATTTATCAAAGCAACCTTAACAGCAACCCCTATCACATTGGCAGTTTAATATTTAATTGATAAATAGCAGCAAGCAGTTTTGCAAAACAAGCTATTATTAAACCAAAACAATTATCGTGATATAAACTATTCACCTTGCTCGCTGACCTGTGAAAACTCAATCCGTTAAACATCGTCGAAAGGCTCACAGTCCTCCGCATCCATAGGTTTTTGCCCTGTTGAATGAAAATAACAAACACACAACACAGACACGAACACATTATATATATACTTCCAAAACATCAAATTTGATACTTCAAGAGAAAAACAAAATTAGAAAAAAAATAAAAAAATAATTGATACTCAAGAGAATCTTTCTCAAATAAAAATGCTGATTAAAGTAGCATATGCCTCCTCTGAAGTGACTTTGAAAAAGAAACTCCTGTTACAAACTATGCATCAAGTAGTCTACTATCTAATTACAGATGATAAACTAATTTTATTAATGGTCATTGAAATTTGGATTGTCAGCACGCCATTCTCTTTGTACTTAGCCAAGAAATCTACCTAGTAATTAAAATTAAATAGTAAGAAAACTTGCTTATGCAGAGCCACAGGCGCAAGGATACCATCCGTGATAGATAAACAGAACTTGAAAAAACTTAATAATGTGCTAAAGCAAGATGATCTATGTTTGACACTATTTTACAGCAGTTACGAACAAACACCAGAAGGAAATAGGAGTAAGCAAAAATGATGCAAGCGCAGGATGAAATCTTTACAAATCAGAATGCAGAGGGGTGAAAAGTCAGCATAGAACACATGTGGAAGATGAGAGAAGTTTTATCAGGACATTGGAGTGCTAGAAGTAGAAGTTATAAAAAAAGCACAAAAGATTGGAAGTTTGAAACATATTACAGAATGTAGTCGTAATAGAAGAAATCCCAACATCAGAAATAAATGGCAAGGTAGTGGCGTTTGATGGTACAGCTGAGATGTCAAAGCCGAGAATGGTAGAGATTGAAGCCAAGGCAACCAAAAATTTCAAACTTGGTCTATCTACAACTTTATTTAATAATATGCATTTAAGACAAATGAATCAACCAATCACATTAGATATTTTGAAATTACTAATTAATTAATATGTGTTTGCTCTCATGACGTTCACACATAAAAACATGGTCAGGCAAAAATTATAGTGAAAAGGCAGAGGGAAAAAACTAATTGGGACCTTTGGCTAATGAAGGCCTATGGCGAACCCCCTATGGTTGAGCAATTCAAAATGTTTATAAATAATCGTGGTGGATGAGGTAACAAACAGTAAATGAGCTCTTTGCATCTCTTAAAGTCTGGCACTCAATTATTGATGAAAACCCAAGGTCCTCCAACTTGGTGGATGCAAAAACTATGCGTTATAATCCATAGTATTTTGAATTTTGATTGTAATCATTTTGATTGATTCAACTAAACTGCATATTTTGGTATTTTCAATTAGAGTCGATATTTATATACCTTGATGATGAACATAAATCTCTACTGCGTGGTTGCACAATCTCGTGATTTTGTGTCATCTCTTTTGCAGATATTACCTATTTTGGACATTGTGATCTTGTTTTTTCTCAACAGTTTTATAAATATCAGGCCTTATTCTAATTCCATGTGGTTTATAAATTACATAATTTATAAGAAATGTAAAGCAATATATTTCATGAATAAAGTTCCTTTCGGAAGCATAAACCCTTTGCTAAACTGCTTCCGGGCTCTAATCATGACTACGTTGTTGAAATTTAAGACATTCTAGCATATGCCATCTCCTTATTTAATTGTGAGGCATGTTTATCTGCTAATTACTCGCCTTTTTCCTTCATCATTTTTCTCTTCTTTTCTCTTCTTTTTTTTCTCTGCTCTTTCTTTCCCTTTATGTGAGGGGTTGTTGGTTTGAAATATAAATTGGTGGCAGAAATAACTCCAAATACAAGGTTTTCAGAATATTTGTGTTTGTTAAAGTAAGACAAATGCAATGTAAAATTTTAATATATTTTTGGAATCCCACCCCTAATATAAATTGTGTGATTTGGGTATTCCTGTAGATTTAATCGATTTTATTAAATACACCATAAACTCATTGTCAGTTATGCGCCCCACTCACCATTGTCGAGGCCAACCACCCGGCCACCATTGGGCGCATTGCCGACTGTCACGCCCATTTATTTTACTTCAAGTCAAAAATTAAAAAAAAATAAATACAGTTAACAACCCTGCATTTATTTTAACACTCATCCAAATAATTCCAAAATATTTCTAAATATATTTTCCTTTTTGAGGCCAACCAAACAGTTGAATGAAAATGTGATTAGTTCATTCAGATCCCTTTATATCTTAAGGTTTTAGGCACCAACCACCAAACAAAAATCTTCTCAATCAAATTACTTCATAATTTTCCTCTTTAAGTGTTTAGTGGCTGATTTATATTAGAGGCAAAAAATATTAATCCATCAAATGTATTTCATGATGCTTTCTACTTTCACCATCAGCCAATCATCCATACATTGCATTGGTTTTTGTTGGGCTTTTAGTTGAGAGGGAGTAACATTCAAGGCTTGAAGAGCTCTCACATCAAGATGCCAAATCTATTAATGGTGTTCAGAATAATAACTGTTTAACTAAAAATGGAAGATTTGAAAAACTAGTATATCAAGATCAAATTGAACCCACATGTATCAACTACCTAATAGAAAAATTAGATGTATTGCGTATTATCATTCAATTTGCAAATTTCAAATTGTGATATGAGGAAATAACGAACGAAGAAATAGCATTTATATAGTATTCACGTTATCCAGCTCGAACAGGTCCATCTCTTCCAATGATATCAATATTTCCTCATTTTAAACAATTAATTTATCTAATGTTTTCCCTTTTTCCACTAAAGATTATGAAAGTTTTTGCTTATCTATGTCCTTTACTTAAAGCCTTCTAAACAACAATTATCATAAGAAAATCACTAAGTCAAGTTAGCCTTTGGCTGAAAATGATGACCACAACTGCTATGTTGTGATGCTATCGTGGACTAGCTTGAAAATAATAAAACTTTTGGAAAAATCCAGAACGGCTAACAGGCCTACAGCACCCCAGCAACATTCAGCTAAAGTAAGCATTCAACAGCGTTGGTTGGTGGAAGAATTTGCAAGTTAATTTCTCATTATAATAAAATGATAGTCTAAGATCTTCTCAAAAATGATTATTGTTGTAAAGCCTCGTCGACAGATGACATGATGCTGCAACCCCTTATGTAAAAATAGCATATGCCGTTCAAGTATGTTTTAGGAGCTTTAAGATATCCAAGAGGTCTCATAAGCTAATCTGGCCCTATGGATAAACCACTTCCGAATTCACAGATAAAACTATAATGTCACATAATTTGTATTACCAAAGTACAAGTAAAAAAATCTAAAAATATTGCTATTTTCTTTGACAAGGATCGTCGTTTTTCTTCATTGAAGCAAGACATTTAATTAAGTCTCAAAATTCCTAAGTTTTGGCATTAGAAAAGGTTCTCATTGGCTATAATATGCAGCTCGCCTAATATATTGATTGGAGATTTGGCTATCCATTAAGAAGCTTTGGTTCAAATGTAGATATATGATCTGTGTATGAATTTGTCTTAATATATATTTTACTATAAATATTAAGGGTACATCAATCAGCGAAAAGTACTTACTCAAACCGATTATCTCCATAAGATCCAAATAGCTTGAAAGCCTCCTCGCCACATCCCAAAGGCGCGGGCAATTTCCGCGCTATCAAGGTACCTGGAAACCTCAGAACTTGAAATGAAGACTGAAGATTCAAATAAGTAAACGTTATTGATGCTATAAGGAATGTTGGACGGTAGTCAGAAAAAAAAGGGACGAATTTTGATTGTGAGGTGATTTAGGGTTCTGTTTTCTCTTACTTCGACTTTGCATCGGAGACGGTGTAAGCGGACGGCCGTGGATCTTCTCGATTACGCGGGCATTCGAAATCCTGCGGAGCAGGGAGAGGGCAACTGATTTCTGTCTCGAGCCGGATTCAAATACCTCAGTAGCGCGGGAAAAAAGGTTGGAGACCGAAGAGCTGTACTGTTCGCAACATTTCAATTAAAGACTCATTAATAACTCATAATTATTTAATATTAAAACTGCGTAATGAGTGCTCAGCCCTGTGCGTGGGAACTTTTATTTGGTCCGATCACTGCAGCTCTAACCTTCAACTGCCATGCGTTTCTCATTATTTTACTGTGCGCCCGAATAATCCTACCCGAACTGAACCCAGAAATGACTCGGTAATTTCCCTCGAATTTTTGCTAGTATTTCTCGGTATTGCTAGGTATTGGTCGAGTTTTGCTTGGCAATAATCAATAACCAAGCAAATTACCGAGCAATAAAGCAAATACCTGAGTTGTAACCGGGTTTTTTTCTAAAAGATAAACCCGGTTACCACTCGGTATTTGCTCGGTAATTGGTATTCACAGACGGTTATTTCTAGTTTATTGTCATGCATACCTAAAACAGATACCGAGCAATGTACCGAGCAAATTACCGAGTAAATAAAAAAAATAAAAAAATAAAAATTAATAAAAAAAAAAAAAGACAATATCGATTGGGTTACCGAGGTTTTTCTAAGAAAAACTCGGGTACAAACTCCGGTTATACCGGTTTTGCTGTATTGGTCTTCAACAGAGCAGTATTTCTCGTTATGGCATGTACAATACCTAACAATAACCGGACGCAAATACCAAGCAAATACCGAGTAATACCTCGCAATACGCAAACAAACAAATTCCGGGGTTCCGATTCTGCTCAAAGTCGTCTGGCCGCGCGGTATGAGAGTAAGAGCACGTGGCGACATGTTATTTGGCGGCCTGAACTAGCTCTACGTCCGGTCAGAGGACGTAATAATTGTTCTTGTGCGCGCGCCCTGATCTCAGCGCGCTGTCCTCCTCAATATACTTCGATGTTTGGGTGATTGAGCGTAGCTGTGTTTGAGTTAGGCATTGTGACACTAACCTCTAGGTTTAAAGTGAACAAGATCACATTGCAGCGCTGCGATTAGAAAAATTATTTTTTTTTAATTGAATTGATAAGTATAATTGGCACACATTTACAATAAATTAATTACTTTTGTATCTATTTCATTAAGTCTAAGCATGACCTGCACTAGTAATAGTTCGTTGTAAGAAATTGTATAGTGGTGATATAAATGTTAAAGCGATCTACATGTTAATGCAATATTGATAAATTATTGCACGTATGATGATTGATAAGATAATATAAGATATAATAAATGGTGTATAAATTGGCAAGAAAGGTTTGTTTGAGTTACGACTGGTTCAAATTTGTCAAGAGGCACATACCATATATAGATGGGTGGGCGGAAACATGCATTCATCTGATGTGATCTTACAACAATATATACCAGTACAAGATTGGAGTTATAAGCAGACAAGATAAGCGCAAATGAGAGGAGTGAAAACTCTTATAATACGCATCTAACATAAATGACAATGATTATCATGATAATAAGATATGACAAAGATACAAAAAAATATTAATATGACTATCATATATCCTGTAATTTGTATTAAAGATGAATATCTAATATTATATGGTATACATGATAATGCATACATAAGAAAATTGAACATGCTAAAACATTTATTGATGTTAACTCCTATACTTATTAATTGATAACAAACCAAATATGAGATTGCGATGGATTCATATAATACTGCTTCGTGTAGCAACTTTCATTGATTATGTTTGGGATTAGATTGAGTCACTGTTTTACTTTTATATATATCATGATATATTTTCATAATGATTGATATTGTGCTCACTTAAATTTATTAGGCTTATTTTGAATATGTTTGATTATTTGAATGATTACATACATTATTAATCTTTTTTCTTCGCATTTGGGTGGCAGTGGAAAGATATTAGTAACCTGTTGTGCTTTTAGCTTAATCATGTGCTTTTTTCAATGATTTCAGGAAAATGAATGGATCCGAGTGAATGGCTAATCAGTGCGTTAATTTTGGGTTATTTTCTTTTATATTTTTCTATTTATTTATTTTGTATTCTAAAATATTAGATATATATGATTTGATGATGTAATTCATGTTGTACTGTAACATGATCTTTTGGGGAATTGAAATGTAAATGTATATATTTTGGAATGATAAATAAAATGAAAGATTGCCTTTTCACATATTTGTTATTTATTTATGAATGGTTATATAACTCTGGTAAATAATTTAGAAATTAAAAGAGGCATTCCTTTCAAAATTCAAGATTTTCAGACATGATAGATGGTATTATGGCAATGGTCGCAAAAAAAATTGATGTAAACTAGCCATAGGAATTGGTTGAGAAAGGTAGAAATTGGGCAGTTCCAATGTTGCATTTTTAAAACTTCATAATTAAATGAATATATATGAATTGAATTGTAATCTTATTGGGAAAGAGAATATATTAGTTTTCAAAATGGATTTGAAAGATCATAATGTACCATATGAGTGATCGTAGAAGCTTCAGTGAGTTCAGATGAAATAATCTTCCGCCAACATCTGCCCACCAAGTCCACCAAAACGCAACAGGACAGATCTTGCGAACCCTTCAACTGGAAAAATTATTAGGTCAGCGTGACCTGATGTAGCTCTACATCCGTAGCCAATATATGTCGCACGTGCTCTCCCTTTACCGCGCAGCCACGACGACTCCGTCTCGCACCGGAATCCGGGAATTACTATGTTCGCAGTATTGTACTCGGTATTGCTATGTATTGCTATGGGGGGGGGGGGGGGGTGGGGGGGGGGGGGGGGGGGGGGTGGTTTTGTTTTTATTGCTTTGGAC
>NW_021319992.1:10484-14345 GCF_001605985.2 Dendrobium catenatum | reverse complement strand
ATAAATATCGACTCTAATTGAAAATACAAAATATGCAGATTTAGTTGAATCAATCAAAATGATTACAATTCAAAATTAAAATACTATGGATTTAACGCATAGTTTTTGCATCCACCAATTGGAGACCTTGGGTTTTACATCAATAATTGAGTGCCAGACTTAAGAGATGCCAAAGAGCTCATTCTGTTGTACCTTCCACCACGAATTATTTATAAACATTTGAATTGCTCAACCATAGGGGTAGACCATAGGCCTTCATTAGCCAAGCCCAATTAGTTTTTCCCTACTGCCTTTTCACTATAGATTTTTGCCTGACCTGTTTAACTGGTGTGCAACGTATGAGAGGCAAACACATATTATTAATTAGTACATTTCAAAATATCTAATGTGATTGGTTGATCATTTGTCTTAAATGCATATTATTATAAAAAGTTGTAGATAGGACCAAGGTTTTGAATTTTTGGTGCCTTGGCTTCAATCTCTACCATTCTCTGCTTTTGACATCAGCTGTACCATCAACGCCACTACCTTGCCATAATTTCTGATGTTGGGATTTTCTATACGATCATTCTGTAATATGTTTCAAACTTTCCAATCTTTTGTGCTTCAAACTTCTACATCTAGCACTCCAATGTCCTTGATACCTTCTCTCATCTTCCATCTGTTGTTCTATGCATGCATTTTTCACCCCCTCTGCATTCTGATTTGTAAGATTTATCCCTGCGCTTGCATCATATTCTTACTCGCTTTTCCTTCTGTGTTTGTTCTAACTGGTGTAAAATAGTGTCAAACATCAGGATATTTGCTTTAGCACATTATAGTTTTCAAGTTCTGTTTTCTATCACGGTGGTATTTGCGCCTGTGGCTCTGCTAAGCAAGTTTTCTTCTATTTTAATTTTAATTACTAGGTAGATTCTTGGTAAGTACAAAGAGAATGGCGTGCTGCATCCATGTTATGACCATTAATAAAATTAGTTATCATCTGTTAATTAGATTGTAGACTACTTGATGCATAGTTGTAACAGGAGTTTTTTCAAAGGTCATTCAGAGGAGGATATGCCTACTTATCAGCATTTTTATGAGAAGATTCTCTTGAAGTATCAATATTTTTTTTTTTTTAATTTTTTTTTTCTCTTGAAGTATCAATTGAATGTTTGGAAGGTATATATATAATGTGTTCGTGTCTGTGTGTGTTTTGTTATTTCATTTAACAGGTGCAAACCTATGGATGCGGAAGACTGTGAGCCTTTCACTGATGTTTACTGGATAGAGTTTTCACAGGTCAGCAATGCAAGGTGAATAGTTTATATACGTAATTTTTTTTTTTTAATAATAGCTTGTTTGCAAAACTGCTTGCGTGCTATTTTATATAATATTAAACTGCCACATGTGGTAGGGTATGCTGTAAAGGTTGCTTGATAATTGATTGGTAGCCTGATGCTTAAAATAGCTGCTGACTAATGAAGTGAATCTTTTCATTCGGCTCTTCTCAAAAAATTGGAAAGTTGAAGTCACCACATTCTTCTTTCTTGAGATAAATAAAATACAACTAATACAACATATGGACCCAAATCAAGAATCGAGGCTAAACTAAAATGTAGATCGAGCTATGCTAGTTTATGAAAGTCAATTATATTTATTGATTTTAATTGTTTTTACTTAAATTAGGTGGATATTTTCCTTTGAATGATTTTGATTTTCAATTTAATTTAGATGATATGATTAGATTTGAATTTGGATCACTTTTCAATTTAGATTATAACCCTATTATGAAATTAAGAATTATTTGGTCATGTGTAAACCTATTAGTTGTTAATTTAGACTGTAATCTTAAATAATGTATGAAGGATATTTTTTTATTATCATGCGTTTAAGTAATTAATTATTTCTAGATTCTTTTTCTCTCTCTCTTTCCTCTCTCTACCATTGATTCTTTTTCCTAACATGAAATTAAGATTCTCAATCTCTGCTCCCCTTTCTCCTGCTGGTATTTGTCATTCAGATCTCTCTCATGGGTGCCTCTAATATCTCCTTTTCATGATATCTCACATAGGTCGGCAGTTTATAACAATTAAGAGAAATTGAGCATTTTGTCGCCCAGTTTTATTTTTAAACCATGGGAACCTTCTCCTCTCCTTAAACTCTCTTATGTCAAGAGGTAGACGGTATTAAGAGCATAAATCAAGCTCATCCTTCGAGAAGAAAGAAGGAAGGCCACGAATGAGATCTATGCCAATAACATATTCGTTAAATTTTTATCGAAGTACCCTAACGTCATTCAATATCCCTCCCCCATCCACCCCACCCCTCCTTTTCATACCCAATTCCCACCACTAAGCCTCTTGTTCATTCATTGTTAACATACCAAGCAGGTTTACATTAATAAAAAACATGTTTTTTTTTAAACTACAGAAATATAATGGTCCCTTTTTTTAAAACACGCAAATGTGTCAAGTAAAGGTTGTTGAAAAGAGATGGGTAATGACATGAATAAATGTATGGGTAGATTAGGATGAGCTAGTATCATTTTGGGTCCTAGAGATTTTTAGTTTATAAACACTCGTGTTAAGTAGAATCCTAGAGCTTAGGATCTCTCCTTCTACCTCTCCCTAAATATAAATAGTTGTAGACATTCTATATTACCTAAGTTCCTTCTCTCCCCATTATCAGGAGTGTTATGCAAAGTACAATTGCCTTGTTATAAAGGCATTTACTGTTTTCTGTCTTTTCTCTGCATTTGTTTAACTATTCTCGTATGAAATATTATTATGCATTTAATTAAATATTTTATGTGGCCAAACAATCTAAAGCAACTCTCTAATCTTATCTTCCGCAGGAGCTATTCCAACCTTTTTCATATATATTCTCATTTCGTATCCGGCCTTTAAGAGTAAAGCTACTCATCCATCTCAACATCCTCATCTCCGCAACACTTAACTTAATATCCAACACCTGACATGCCTTGAATCTCATAATCATAAAGCAAAGCAAACAATTATAGAAGGAATGTAGGACCAAAGACCAATCTACAAGAAAAAACAGTTAAAAAGCCAACAGCATAGATAGATGTTCATCAGCAAGAGAATTCCAAATCCGTTACAGAGGATTGCTCTCAAAATAAAGGAAAATGAAGCATGGAATAAATAGTAATGGAGTCAAAATAGTACAAAGAAGTTTAAGCTGCAACAGTACAAAGAATGGAGCCTCTTTAAGAAATTTTATTGATTTCTCAAAAAATATAACTGCTTCGCTTCCAAGAAATCAAGGAGCCGTAGAATCCTTGAGATAGGCAATAAGATCAGCTCGGTCCTGGGGCTTCTTCAGACCAGGGAAAACCATCTTTGTGCCAGGAATGTACTGCATTAAATTAAAAAAAAAAATTTATAACAGTAACTTGACTGATCATGGCCCATTTTCTTATTTTTTTAGATTATTACTATTCTCTAGATAGTTAACGAGGAAAAGACAAGGACAAGTGTTTGAAGGTTTGGAGTAAGTTAAACAGATGAGTAAGGCATCAGGAAGTGGAGAAAGAAATTATTACGTGCGGCATCCGGACATCAATCTGGACGCGCCACGTCACCTAATACACAGTGTATTGAATAATGTGGCGTGTCCGGATTGGCCTCCGGACATATTTGAACTCTGCACAGAATAATCTCTCCAGGAAGTGTGATGGGTGCATTTGTTGCTGTAACAAGAAACTTCAACTTGTAAAACCAACAGAAAAAAATTTATTTATCTCATGCTGACATATAAGTTAAACATAAAACTATTAATACTTCCCATACTACTAAATTGTCTCAAAAAATTTATTTTAACAACATGAATTTCCTAAATAACTGCTTCAGACACAGATGC
>NW_021319992.1:0-6972 GCF_001605985.2 Dendrobium catenatum | reverse complement strand
AAACTATTAATACTTCCCATACTACTAAATTGTCTCAATAAATTATTTTAACAACATGAATATCCTAAATAACTGCTTCAGACAGAGAGATGTAAAAGACATGAATTATTTCTTTTTTTGTTTTTAAGGAAAAGAAAGAAACTCAATTAGAACCTTCAATTGCTTACTAGTTATCACCCATAAACTGATGGACAAATTAAGATTGCTAATTAGAGATTTTAGTGATTTGTAATGTCGTTTGATCAAAGAGCATACTTACTTATTGGAGTTGATAGTTGGGTTCACAAATAATTTATTTGTTAATAGGTCTACAACCATGAATCCTTTTGAAATAATCACAAGATTTCAACTTCAAAATCCTTTTGAAAAAAAATTATTTGTCAATAGATCTTGTTGACCTTCCAATCGAGTATAAATTTAGTGAATTCGCACGGTCATTTGCACAACATATGCATGATTTGCATGAAGATATTGTAGGAAACTGACCACTAATTATGATAATTATAAGTTTGTTATTGATGTGAATATGAGGCATTAGTTGGTGGGATTTATGCCTTTGGTTAGGCATTAGTTGTTGATCTTATATACTGTGTGATTCTTCTTTTATGAACTTGCCCAAACGATCAGTTCAGTTGAGGCGATTCTACCTCTGCCCTACTCCTACCAAGCCATAATCCATAAGCCTTAAAGACCATCATCGGTAAGTCTTAGGCTTCGTTTGGGACGGCTTTCTTAATGCTTCTTAAAACAGTTTTTTTTTAGAAAGCTACTTTAAGAAGCAATAAAAAAGCCGTCCCAAACGAGAAGTTAAAGATGTCATAAATATTAAATCATGGAATATGATGTTAAAGAATACTTTTTAGGCTCAATTAAATTCATCCTTACACTTTCTATCCCCCTAATTCATGTGCTACCAAAATCCTATTTCAAGTGCTTCGCCATTTTTTCCTTCACATTATCGCACAAGTTACATAAATGAGGCCAAAGAGGGCTCCTTATTGTTGTGATTTCAAGCTCCACCCATCATCTATTTCACATTGGACCCTACCATCATTGGTCTCTCTCTTAATTCTTTAATTTCTCTTTTTAGCATAGAAACCTTCGGTTGTTATAGTGTTGGACCCAAAACCAAAAATCTCCATCAATTGGGAATTAATTAATGATTCTGAAGAATTTTCCTTGTCAACTAGATTGGTGGGCTCCGAAAATTCGGCCTCGGCCTCCGCTCGCTTTTCTTATTCGGCAGGGATGTTTTAACGAAACTAAGTTCCGAGGTAAATTTTTGAAAGGCAGATGGGTTTTTGTAGATAAGACACTACCCAGAGATTTCGCCCTCGAATTTTTGTGAGGATTTATGATCTGAGTTCTGGTTCCTATAGGCGCAAGCCTATAGTTAATTAACCCCTCTCAATCATTGAGAGAGAACTTTCGATTAAGGCAGTCCGTCAAATCAGTATACGTAGAATATACTGTATCTGGCATATAGTAGCAGCATGGGTTTAGGGATGGTAAAAATTGGATTTGGAAATTGGAAATTTGGACATTTTTGGCTAATTTAAAATAGAAATTGCCCATCCTAGCACTTAAAGCGGATGGGGGAATGGATGATTAAGACCCGTCAAAATCCCATGGTTCCGTCATTCCCGGGCCATCGTGGTCCCGGTCTACTTAGTCCAGAGGAGGTAGTCGTACCCAACCTGACGAAGGATCCTTTCGGCAGCCATGGTTTTGCTTCGTCAAAGGAACCTTGTAGACCCGGGGTTTGATGTTTGTCTAAGGGCAAATTTGAATCCACCTTAGCTTACAGAGGCTTGTGCCCTATCGATCATATCCTATTGATTCATATCTCAAAGGATATTTAACCGCAGTAAGGAGCGTATTGGCTTCTGGCCATAACTTATTTTGGTGCCATTTGGCGGCAAAACCACTCGGTTCAGAAGGGCCCCGGTCAATAACCGTTTTACCTGCAGTGCCATTGGCGCAAAAAACTGCGTTGAGCACGTAACCCACGTCCTTATCTGGCAAGGATTGTTGAGAATGGATGCCTAGGATATTTTCGACTAGGCATTTCGCTCTTGTGAGCTGAAGTTGATTTAGTTTGTCCATCCTCGAAAACTTTGCAGAGGGTGGATGATTTTGGCTTAGAGCGTTGAGATGATAGTTTAATTTTAAATATTTTTGAAATTTTGGGATTTTGGATTTGGCATTTTTGGATTTTGTGTGGAGCTTTGGAAAATTTGAAATAAAAACTTTGGATATTTGGGAGTATTTGGAATATTGGGAACTCCCTCCGGTTTTGAATCTGTATTCAACAGGCCATCTCGTTGGTGTTTCGGGGTCCATTTCTCTTTTTATTGATTGAACCCCGTCAACTCTGTGGGCTGTCGACAGATGATCGGTTTTGTAGGCTTCGTGCCTTTATAGTGAATTCATATTTGTGGTAGTACATTGAAGGCCTAATAATTGAATATATAAAATATTAAATATTCTGGTCGCCAACGACCACATATTTGTTTGATGGTTCGAACCCTGTCGACTTCTTTGGACCCCGTATAGAAGGATCAGGTTCGAACTTGAATTCACTTGTCAACCCGCGCAGCATCCCTAGACGTCACGTGTGTACCAATACACGCTCGTCCGGGCCCAATGCGGGTTTGGATTATATTTTCCCCCTTTTAGTGTACCTATGTGTTATACAATTTATAGTGCACGTGCAGGGGGTATTTTTGGAATTATTTATAAACGCCTTCCTGTCTGCTTGTATGGAGGTTGCAGATCCGGTGGCGTGTGCGTAGCAGCTTCTTGAATAGAGTTGTTCGCTGCTTGCCACAAGGGTAGACTGTCATGCACTATTTACTGATTTTTGTAAGACAGTCATAGTGCACTAACTAATCTCCTGCTTAGATCGTAAGAATATTGCACTTTCCATATCTTCATATATTTATGGTAGTCCTTTTGATCTTTTCAGCACATCTTGCTATGCCTGATAATAGGTAGGTAAGATGTCTTCCTTTTCGTATGAAATGACTTCAAGGTATACTGCATTATATAGGTACTATTTTGCATCTTACCAAATCAGTGGCATGTGGCACATACATCTGTCTTCGTGGAGATCGTGTTTGGCAGATTTTTGAATCAATTGTTTGCTGTAAGATCAAGTTTCATTTTACGAAAGGATTTAGCTCATGGCTCCTTGTAACCACAAACATTCTTTCAACCTCTTCTTGTTGTTTGTAGCACGTCCGCTTGCAATCCCTTATCTTCAAAGGTGATTTATTTGATGATTTAAAACATGGCTTGAAATTTGTTTGCTTGCATAAGATTCAAATAGATCCACATCTTTGTTAGTATTTTGGCAATTCCTCGTTAATTATATTTCTTGGATGTGAATTGTTTGTTGATTAAGAGATATGACATTTCCTTTCCTTGTAGCTCTTTGATGTCTCTCTAGTATGTTAACATGCACTTTAATATTTATAATGAAACTCAAAATGAGCCACACTTAATTGGAGATTTTAATCATGCAAACCAAATGTATTGGTTTAAGAAGCATTGGAAATTTGCTTGCATGACGACTCCAGATATCAACTGTTCTCACTTACAAGTTGATTTTTGCTTAAATGTTACAAGCCATTTAATTCTATCAGTCATCGCTTGTATAATCTTGAGAATGTCCATTCAACATTCTTTTAGTGAGTTTCATCCAACTTGTTCATTTGAGTTTGGTTCAAACAAATTCAAGGGGTCGGGTTTGCAAGTTTCATGTTGTCCAAGTCATTCAAGTTATGTGCATAGTTTCATATAATCAACTTGTATGTTAACCGTCAAAGTCTTTTTGTTCGGTACAGTTCATGACTCGAATGAGCCCTCTTCGTTCATTTGAGTTGCCCTCCTTGTTTGGATCAAGTAACAGCTCAATCTTCACCGTCAATTGTCTTGTTAAGTTCAATGGAGTACAGTGTTCAATTGTAATGTTCAACTGAGTTCAAATCAAAGTCCTTTGCAAAGATTCAAAGTTCCACTTTAAAATTCCTGTGCTCTTTGAGTTAAAAAATTCAAGCTTAGATTAGGTTCATCAAGGTGTCACAAATCACTCAATTCACTTGAGTTCAAGGTTCATTTGAATTTCTTTCCATATGATTAGGCTTAGCACTTTTCAATTATAATAGTCATTTGATTTGAGTTCTGAGCATGGTTCCAAGTTCAAGTCCACCCCTCGTCTTGCTGTCAATTCGAGTGGCTCAAGATCCGTCCACCATGTTCTTTTTGAGTTCAAATGAGGTCCAATGTGCGTTGCAATTCACCCGAATTCGGCAGCCTTCCGCGTCTCCCTGTTTAGGGGAAAACTACGGAAAATTGGGACCATTCCCACCACGCTTAAAAGAAAGCGTGCATGGTAGATGCCCGTCTTTCGAGGACAAACCGCGGCCGTGTGAATTTTCGTAATCCCCCTCACCACGCAAGAAAAGCGTGCATGGGTATTTTTTTTTTTTTTTAGAAAAGGTATTTTTTAGTTTTTGAAAATATTTTGCAGAACAGTTTATTTCCCCGCAAGCGGGTACTTAAGGGTATCCCCCGTTTCGTCGCGCGCATCGCACCGGATCCCTTCCCACCACGCTAAGAAAAGCGGGGCAGAGGCGGGGTTCCCCAAAGGGGCGGAAAGGCGATACCAACTTCGAAGAAAGGAATTTGGTAATTACCCGCTCGTCCGCAAGCGTCGATGACGCACTCCTCCCACCACGTAAGAAGATGCATAGGGGGTCGTTTTGTCTGCGTGGCGATGAAACCGGTTCTCGAGTTTTAGGCCTAGAGAGTTATACTTGGTGGTCGTCGGCGCGGGTTCGAGGGAGATAAGAGGTATAGTAATTTTCTTTTTAACATTTTTTTTTAAACTATTTTTTTTTTAACAATTATAATTATATAACTATCTTATTATTATATTTACTCTTAATTAATATTTATATTAATTATGTTTATTAAAATTAATTAAAAATGATTATTATAATTAATAATTAAATCCATATTATAAACTTTAAACAAATAATAATTAATTGTTAATAATTAATGAAATTAAAAAAGTATTAATTAAGATTAATTTTAAAAAAAAAAATAATATAATTAATTAAAAATTAATTTAATTCATTTAATTGAAAAAAATATAATTAATAGTAAATAATATAATTAATTAAAATACATTATAATTAAAAAAATTATTAATAAATTACAGCTTTTCCTCTCCACTCTCTCGTTGGCGGATCGACGGGATTTTGCCGGGATTACAGCGAGAATTAAGCCGAATGTATCACAACTAGCTAAACGATTTATGCACGTTAATCGGCGATGGGTAAATCCTTGGATTTAAAGATTTACAGCTTAAATCCCGAATTTTACTAAATCCCTCTTGTTCGGTGGATTTCGCGATTGGCCGAAGATAGGCACGGAGAGGCAGGAGAAAGTTACCCTCACAGTGAGCTCCCGTTGCATGCTTCCGATCGAATGTGTAACTTCCGATCCAGCAGGCAGGGACGGCGTCGGATGTAGGAGCGCCGAGTTCGGTTAGGTAAGAACGCACCTCTCTTCCTCTCCCTCTCCTCTCTCTCTCTCTCTCTCTCTCTCTCTCTCTCTCTCGGCCAAGAGGAGGTCGGCAAGGCAGTGGGGATACGGGAGGCTTTGACTGGCAGGAGGAAGAGATGGACGAGGCTTTGCGGTGGGTCGGCAGGGAGGTAAGGAGTGGAGGCAGCGATCGAGAAGTAGCGACAGAAGGCAGAGCTCTGCTTCATTTTATAGACGCGATTCGAGCAACGACGAGGCAGATCGCGAGATTTCTGCAGAATTGCGGGAAATTGACCGGAGCGGCGCCGTTTTGCAGCGGATTTCGGCACGACTTCGTGATCGACGTCTACAGGTTAGCTTGAATTTTTTTGTTTCTTTTATTTCTTTATACAAAGGTCAACTATAGATATATATTTCTTACCCTTTCAATTCAAATAAAAATTAATTACTCTGACTTCAGTGTTGATTGATGGTATAGAAGATATCTTTGAGATTGGAATTGGGGTATAACTATAGTGTTGGGAAATCATTGTTCAATAAACTTCAAACTTATATTAGACTAATTTAATTGCATCCATATCATCGTAGCCTTAAATCTAAATGACTTAATTTGGAGGATTTTCCAAGGAAATATTTAATTTAGGCTAGTATGCTTTTTCATAGATAAGAATGACGCATGCTTAGATTTATTCCTTCATATTCACATATTTTAGCAAAGTTGATTAATTAAAAGATATCAATTTCTTGAATGTTTAATAATTTATTGCATATGAATCAATTCTTTTCTAATTAATAAATAATGCTTCATGTAATTAGCATGTGCGTGTTATTGTCGATTTAGGAGAGTGTGGAGCTTGGGTGGTCCACTTATTTTAAAGGAGTTAGAAACTATAGCAACACACCTGTCGAGATGATAATTCTCAATTATATTAAAGGATGAACTTATCCTTCCTCTTAAGAGGTATTTCTCTTTGATATTTGTTACAAATTTATATGGACGTTATGTATTATGCTGGTATTAAACTTTTTTAAGAGTTTCTCATCCTCTCCATGATCAGTGAGTGAAGATTTTATTAACATGATTGAAGATAGAGAAGTTATAAATGTGATTAGGGTTTATACTAATCAAGTTAACAAAATAATTTTAAAAAATAATTTAGGGGAAGAGATGGGTAAAATATTATACAATATGCTTGAATAAAATAATATCTATTAAAGGTGACTTAAATGAATATAAAAATAATAGTAGGTTAGCATTATAGCCTATAATTGGATTCATTGTGGGGTAAGAAATAGGAAACATAAATAAAATGGAGATTATACTTAACTATGTAGTAGCTTTATGATTGAGATTTCAAACTAATAGAACAAAAGCGCATAATATAATTAAATTTTTAGTCAAACTTTTTTTTTGAAAGA
>NW_021319991.1:3437-9439 GCF_001605985.2 Dendrobium catenatum | reverse complement strand
AAGGATTGTAGTCAATTGGTGATGGAAGAAATGAATGTCAAAGGGATCATAGTTGGTGGGAAGTGATCTCCGGAGAGATGGTAGTTGATGGGGTTATAGTCTGTGGGTAGTAGAGGTTGGAGGGGTTGTAGTCATTAGGTGACAGAGGTCAGAGGGATCAAAATTGGTTGGGGATGGAGGTTTGAGGATGGTAATCGATGGGTGATGGAGGTAGGAGGGAGCATAGTTGGCAAGAAATCGAGGTCTGAGGGATGGAGTTGGCAGGGGGCGCAAAGGTCTAAGGATGGTAATTACTAGCAATAGAGGTAAAAGGGATCATAGTCAGTTAAAAAAGGAGGACTGAGAGATCATAATTAATGGGTGGAGGAGGTTAGAGGGATGATAATTAATAGTCAGTAGTAATAAGAGGGACTGTAGTTAGCAGTCAATAAAGGTCGGAGGAACTATAGTTGAAGGGAGACAGAGTCCAGAGTGACCATAGATGGGAAGTGATGGAGGTCAAAGGGACCGTAGTCGGTGGGTGACAAAGTTTAGTGGGACTATAGTCAGTAGGAAACTATTGTTCGAGGTGTTGTAAACTTGATCCAAGTACTGTGATATGGATAATAACAAACATTATTGTCTCTTGCTTCTTTCTCCTATTTCTATGATATTTTATTTTATTTTATTGTGTGTGCTAATATTTCAGGAAATAAATTCACCATTCACTTGTAATTCTATTCAGCTCAAGACTTAATAGATTTGGGTTATAGTTGGTTTTAATTGTATTATGTATTTTCTTTCCTTTCTTGAGTCGTATCATTTAATTGGGTGAAAATCTTTACAGAGTAACCTTGTACACACACATAAGGAGAGAGATAAATAATTTTTTAGAGATTTTTTTAAGTACATCATACTGTATGATACTAGATTCGTTCTGTATGACCATGTTTCATACTATACAATTTTAATTTGTATTGTATGATCTATTGTACTCTATCAAAACCCTAGTCGCCAAAGCTTAAGAAAGATACTAATTTTGTACTGATCACATAGTACAATTTGGTTTATACTATACACCCTAATTAAAATCTTTCTTCATAAATCCCCTGATTTCAGACAATCAAATCATGGATAATTATTATGATCAATCATATTGTATGATATAATTCATACTATACGATTACCCATATACAAAATTGGTCATCCCGGAGATTGTACCAAATGAAATATTTGATTTTGGTACTGATCGTATTATATGATGACCATAGTCAAGGATAATCAATAGTGTATAAAGTCAACTATCCCAAGGATCGTCACTAATGAACAGAAGAAAGTTATAGAGTTTATATCATACAATATTTTGATTATACTGCACAAAATTTTATAAAAGTTGAATAGTTCATCTGAACAATCTTACTGGACATGTATGAATTACATTGATCATATTCTACGATACTTGTATAATATTGTAGGAACAAAAAATATATATCTTGAATTTAGGGTTTCTTGAAGTCACTACTTAAGGTTTTCTAATACTCCTATTTGAAAAATCTTTGGCTTTTGAAACTTAAGGAGATAAAGCCTTTAGGGAAAAACAAGGAGAGCTTTATGAGTGAAGAGAGGGAGATTTTGTGAGGGAGAAGGATTGAAGGGATTCACAAGGTTGCTCCATGCAAGAATCTTGCCTAGTATTTATAAGAGTCTGACTAGATTCTTTATGGCTCTAGAGAAGAAGTTCTTCAGCAAAGTTTGTAGTTCTTTGATCATCACCTGGATGGTGAAAATAGAGGTTTGGTTCTATGATCATCACCAGGAGGGTGAAAATAGAGTTGTGGTTCTCCGACCCTCACCAAGAGGGTGAAAAAAGAGTTGAGATCTCTGCCTATAAAAGAGTCACGATTCTCTACCACACCGAGGAGGTGAAACATTATCTATATAGACTTCTTCGCATTGCTGTGGGAGAAAAAGGTGAGTCATAATTGTATAGTGCAATACTTAGATAGGGAGTCTCCAAGGAGCGGACTTAAATCAGGTTGATCAAATCATTATAAATTCTAGTGTGTTCATTCTGATTTTTTTCTACATTTTATTTTTTACAAGTATATGTGTGGCTAAAACATTTGTTTTAATTTGTTGTTGTAAAATTTACTTTGTTTATATCCGCTATATTGATTATCATGAGTGGGTTTATAAAGATTTTAAAGTTCTATTTCACTAAAGAATTTTTAAAATAACCAATTCACCTCCTCTTGGTTAGCTTCGGGCTAGTTCTATAATGTTTAACAAACTTCATGAACTTTTAAGTGGTATCAAAGCCAAGTACAAAAATAAAGTTTTAGAAAATATTTAAAAAATGATCAATGGCTAACTTTGGAAATCATAATACTGTGGAAGGATATTCAATCACACGACCACCTCTATTTGATAATATTACTTTTAATTTTTGGATAATTCGCATGTCTACTTTCTTACAATCAATTGATTATCACATGTGGTTATTAGTTCAAGAAGGATATTCTGGTCCTTTACATTTAGTAAATGATGTTAAAGTTGGAATACTTTTTTGAATGGAGTACTGATAATAAAGATTTAGCTCAACTTAATGAAAAATACTTAAAACTATTTCTTTTGTGCTTTAAAATATGAAGATTACATGTGTGTATCTACCTATACTACTGGTAAAAAAATTTAGGATAGGTTATGCATTACTTAAGAAAGAATAAGTGAAGTGAAATAATTTAGGTTAAATTTTCAACTCCATAAATATGAACTCTTTTGCACGAAACCTACTGATTCCATATTTGAAATGTATACTAGGTTTACATATATCATCACATCCCTACATGCTTTAGGTAAAGAAAATTATCAAATTCTAAAAAAAGTAAATAAGATTCTACATTATTTACCTTCTTCCTACGATGTACAAATTATTGTTATTATATAATCCAAGAATCTGAATGCTTATTCTATTGATAACTTACTTGGATTACTTATTGCTTATGTCTAAGGAGTGAGCCGAAGATAGCTTGATGCTGGAGAAAGAAAGAAGGAGAAAACTATAGTCTTAAAGGCTAATGATTCATACAATTCCTCTAATGGAAAAGAGGAATAAATTGCACCGAGGACTCGACAGTTTAGAAGCTTTCAAGGAAAAAGCAAAAGAATCATCATTAATGGATCAAAGGTAAGAATTATATAAATTCTAAAGCTTCTAATTATATTATCTTTTATGAATGCAAGAAACCAGGGCATGTTAAAACAGATTGCCAAAATCTCAAAGGTCATCAAAGTAAAAAGAATGTTGAAGGAAAATCAAAGTCCAATAAAGGCAAGCGAAGATCTCATAAATCCTTTTTAGCTGACTCCACTTCAAATTCATCTAGAATAGAAGCAGAAGCAAAAGTGACGAATCTGTACTTAATGGCAAACAACTATCTTGATTAGTCTCATCAAGATGAGGTATGCCAACTTTCATATGATGAATTACTTGATGTTTCAGAAAAGATTCATGATTCATACAGGAAACTGAAAAAGAAGCACGCTAGCTTGAAAAGTGAATGCTCAATTTTGCATTAAAAAAATGAAATGCTAAAAAAAGATGGTTCTAATTTAGATAAAGATCATATGGCTTTATTGTATGAGTTTGATGAATGGACTAAGAAATATACTACTTTAGCTGAAACACATGATTCTTTGAAAGCATTACATCTTGATTTAGAAAAATTAATTACAAAGTAAAAAGCAAGTGTTATCATTTTAGACCTTAGTGAATACTCATTAAAAATTAAAATATATGCTCTTAAAAGTTCTAATGAAATTTTGTTAGAAAAAATAAAGGCTTTTCAAACTAAACCTTTTCTTAAGCACTCACCATATCATGTACCTCATAAACCTAGGAATAGGAATCATAACTATTATAGGTTAGTTAACCCTTTTCCTGATGTTAAATGTTATTCCTATGACATGTTAGAACACATTAACCACACTTGCACTATTCACCATAGAGCACACTTGGTGTGGAGACCAAAGTTGCATAAAACACATCATAGCATGCATTCTGATGATTTATCCAAATTCAAGAAGGGACCCAAACTCATTTGGGCTCCCAAAATAATTTTTCCACAATCTTTGGATTTAAGAACTCTCACAAAAGACCTAGTTTTTGGGCTCATTATTATCTCCTATCACTTGAAATTAACCATTCATGAGCTTCTCAATATATGTGTTTTGTCTTGTATTTTTTTTATTTGTGACTTTATTTAATTTTTCCTTTTAATCCTTATTTTTTTTTTTGATGATTTTATATTTGCTCTAGTTTTTTTTCTTTTGGTTTTATCATTATCATTCTTTATGATTGTATCTTGATCATCACACAAACCACTTTACTAAACCCCACTATTTTTCCAGCAAAACAAAAATTTTCATCCTCTATCATACTATACAAACCACCTTTGTATTGTACGATCTGTACATCACTGCTCTGATCACAACCCTTGACTCAATGGATGTACTAGATTGAATATATGATTGATAATTGTACTGTATGAACACTATTCATCTAAACAATCTATGTGTCAATCCATATAGGGAAAAATTCATTTTAGTTGGTATGACATTTATTGTTGATTGTACTATACAAACAACTGTTCATACTGTATAAACCATTTGGTCAAAAGTCATACTTTCTAACACCTCAAGATGATATCCCTATCTCTAATCATACCGTATGATGTATGATCGTACTGTATGATTAGATAACCTTTTTGACTGATAGTCTAACTTAATTGATTGCTCACGATCATCCCGTATGATATCACAATTATACTATACAATCTAGTGGAATTCTATTTAAACAACTACAATTTATTCAAATTCTTCACACAATCTTGCTAATCCTCCTTGCAATCCAAATATGTACAATGGCTAGCAGTGGAAAGCGTTGTTGCCAAACCCAGGGTGCTTCCTCCTCTAGCCGCCCGATTAACGATCACTTTCTGATGGCTTCTCATGAAGTCGCCTACCACAAATACAAAATAGCCAAGATCACACCTTCTAGGCTTCTTAATCAACAGGCCTTAAACTTTTTGGTAATGAACCACTTTAATTCCACTACACTTCAATTTCTTTTAACTTTGGCCTATCCATTCAACTCTGAAATCCTATACGAGTTCCTTACATATCTTAGGATAAGTGGGGATGCCACAGTTATGTCTTCCTTTCTATGTTTCCAGAATGTTATAATAACCAGGGAGGACATATGAATCCATCTTCAATTAAGCACCCAAGGAAATAGACCCCTTGTTATAGTCTGCATAACTAATTTTGACTAGAGTACTGTAAATCTCCTACTAAGAAATGCAGCTCTTAACTACCACCAACCCTTGGTTCATACTCTAAATCAAAATGCCAGGGTTATCCAACACATTTTGAGAATATCTATCATCCCTAAAGCTAGAGACTATCTAAACATCACTCCCCTACTGTCAATTATCACCTACTTCACAATGTCAAATACATAAATGGATGAAGCTCAAATGCTAATTGATAAAATCCAAAACCTCACTTCCATTCGACTCTCAGCCATAAGGAGAAAGTAAAACATCACTATAGGACATGTGATTTGGTATATCTTGGATAAAAAATACAACATCACATATCCTACTCCTCATGACCACACTCCAATCTTCTTCTCAGATGCCTCATTCTGTATGCTTTTTCATAGGGAATATGAGCCACCCTTTATTTAATGAATAAGGGGATGATGCCCCTGCAGTTGATCCTATACTTGCATCACCTCCTCTTCACAACCCATATGGGGAGTTGATTCAACAGTTTAACATACTTGAGACTCATGCGGATCAACAACAAACCCAACATGATAACGATTTGGGTTGGTTCATGGAGCAATTTTGAAATTATCCAACAGTAGTTCATGTCCATCCCGCAGCAGTACAACAACTTTAGATAGTTCTTCCAACCACCTCTGTTAGGAAAGTTGCTATTTGCATGTTTTACATTCT
>NW_021319991.1:0-3337 GCF_001605985.2 Dendrobium catenatum | reverse complement strand
CGTCAACAGAGTATGAGGATCCACCAACTCCTCTGAGTTAGAAGATTCCATGGCATAGGACTAGATGACCAGTTTGTAGACTCACGAGGAGGGTGTATGTGCTTAGAGCATGCATGTTTATGCAAATACAGGGGTACCTCAAAAAGATGCAGATTAGGCTCCGCATTATATACCTTAACAGGAGAGGAGGTTATATCCTCCACAGCAGCATAGCCTTCGTTGTATTCCCTGTATTGAGAATGAGGGGAAAAAATTCCAAATTATCAATAAATAACCAACAAAAAGGAAGGAAAAGGGGTAGATCAATTACCTATATCATCTCTAGCCTGTGAAGTTCCCTATCAAGGTTTTTCAGTCACTTGGCACTCCCAAAGACCTCACACTATGCTTATACTTACAAGCACCACGCTCCAAGAATGGAACAAAAGAAAATCGCACCCAAGTTAGACAAGTGTAGCTGATACCTGTTTGACTATAAGGAGGAGCCAAGAAAAAATTAGAACTAGTGCATAGCCTCAACAAGTGCGAACACACTATAGAAGCCGCCTAAAGTTGTGACTTCTAAGAAATGACGTTCATATGCCTAATATCTGCTACCCTAGGAATAAATGTCCATATGTTATATGATGTAGCATGTGAAAATCCAAACTAAAAAGCCACCTGGTTGGGATGGTATGGCTCTAATATCACAAAGTTTCCTGAATGATGATATAACTATCCTGGGCCCATGCTGATAATCTGCTCAAAAACCCTCAAAGAACATCCTACGTCTAAAACAAAATTTTTAACCACACATATAATTGCATAAAATAAAGTGCAAAAAATAATAAGAATGAACACACCATAATTTATAGCAGTTCTGTCAATCTGACCTTCATCCATTCATTGGGGACTCCCTCTCCAAGTATTGCACTAAATAGTAGTGACTCTTCTTTTGCTCCCATCACAAGGCGGAGAAGCTTACATAAATATTATTTTAAATCCCTAGTGTAGTAGAAAACCGTGACTCTTTTACAGGTAGAGAACCTCAACTCTATTTTCATCATCCTAGTGATGGTCAGAGAACCGCAACTCTATTTTCACCCTCATCATGATTTTCAAAGAACCATAACTCTATTTTTACCCTACTGGTGATGGTTAAGGAACCACAATTCTATTTTCACCCTCTAGGTGATGGTTAGAGAACCACAACTCTATTTTCACACTTTAGGTGATGGTCAGAGAGTCATGATCTTTATTGAAGAATTTCTTCTCTAGAACCACTGAGAATTTAAGCATACACTTTTAGTTACTAGATAAGATTTTTTCTTAGAGAAATCATATAATCCCCTCTCAACTTCTCCCTCACAAAATCTCCCTCTCATCACTCATAAAGCTTTCCTTCTTTTCTCCCTCAAGGCTCTCTGTCCTGAAGTGACAATAATAAAAAAATTTCTAATAGGAGTATTAGAAAACCTTAAGTAGAGGGCTTTAAGAAACCTTAATTTTCAAGAGATCCATTTTCTATTCGCACAGTACAATACACATATCGTACAATGTGATCAATGTAATTCAGACACTTCCAACAAGATCATGCAAATGAACTATTCAAATTTCATAACATTTCATGCAGTATGATGAAAACATCATATGCTACAAACTATAAAAATTCCTTCTATTCATTTGGGATGATCCTTGGGACAGCCAACTTCTTACACTATGGATCGTCCAAGATTGTGGACATTGTACAGTACGATCAGTATAAAAAGCATATATTTCATTTAGTACATTCTCTAGGATGATCAATTTAGTATGATCATTTAGGACATTCTACTGTACAATCAGTATAAAATTAACATTTTTCTTAATCTTTAGCGGATAGGGATTTGACAGAGTACAACAGATCGTATAAGATGAATTAAAATTATATAATATGAAACATGCAAGGTCATAAAGTTTGAATCTAGCATTGTATAATAGTATGTACTTAAAAAAGCTCTCTCAAAAAATAATTTTTTCTCTCTTCCTATGTGTGTTCAATATTACTCAGCAAAGATATCAACCCAATTACATGGTATGACCCAAGAAAGGAAAAGATATAGAATAAAATAAAAACTAATTGTAACCCTAGTCTACCCAGTCTTGAGCTGATCAGAATTGCAAGTGGACGATTGCCTGATTTTTTCAAAAGTTAGTACACACAAAAAAATAAAATATCACAAAAATAGGAGAAAAAAAGTAATAAACAAAATAATGTTTGTTATCATCAAAATCATAGAGCTTGAATAAGGTGTGAAATAATCTCCACCTTTTATATAACAAAAAACATTATCATTTTTGGATTTTTAAAAGGTTGCTTTCCTCTAAACTCTCCCTTAGATAAAAATTAATTGTAAGAAAAAGGAGTGTAATTTTTTTTAATAATATGAAAAAAAACAAAAACAACAACAAACAAACAATAATAAAAATAAACAATAAAATACTACTCTCCATTTTGACATCGCAAAAAGAGGGAAATAATAAAAAGAAAAAAAAACAAGAAATGCATAAAATAAATAGACTCAAAATGACTAACAACTCAAGATAAAGAAAAAAAAAACATCACAGACATGAGAACTCTGATGGGCATTCTCCAAAGTGTAATAAATTTACTCTATAAACATAAAAGATCAAATAAGATAAGTGTTGGCTTTATTACAACCAAAGGATTTAGATTCTAGAGTTTGTACACCTAGCTTAACATCTTCAGAGACTAAAATCTTTTATTTAAATAAAAATCTAATTCAAGAATTACAATTAGGCAAGGAAATTTAAACTTTTTATATTTCTAGCATGAAATATATCGAATTTAATATTACTGTAAAAGTGAAAAATAAAGAACCAAGATTTTTCAAAAATTAAGTATAAAACAAATTATGAAATAGAAGAATTTTCTAAGATTTAAAAATTTACAAGAAAGAAAAGCTAATTTAAGTTGGACTTATTTTATCCCTCTTTATCAACATTCAACATATAATGTGCATCTTTTACTTTTGTCATCATTGCGCAACTTTTGATTTTGGGCTCATTTTGTGCCTCTTTTGAATTCTTTACAAATTTCTTTCTTTATAAGTCTTTATGAATCTCAGTTGTAAAGATTATCTTCCAAATAGAAGAGAAGAGTAACACACTCTCTAATATAGGGAGGAATAATCTATAAAGAAAGCCTGATATTTCTAATTGGAATAAATAGCTTAATTTATAAAAACAATAATGAATCTCAATTATCAAATTGTGCAATATTTGCATGATATAAAAAAATGTAGTAGAATGAAATTTTTTTCATTTCAACCATCTCAGCTCTAATTCAATTTAGATT
>NW_021319990.1:517119-527016 GCF_001605985.2 Dendrobium catenatum | reverse complement strand
TGGATATTTAGTTGAACTTTACCTTGTTCCCTCGGGTCCATGCAAATTTCTCCTTAGAATCTGGTCATGATATTCAAGATGAGTTTCATAATTCTAAGTCTGAACACCGTTATGAAATTTTTATTTTCGTCATTCGGGATGATATACTATTTCTAACGAGTTGATTTGACCTCAGAATTAGAATTCAATCTAAATTTTAAAATTCCCAAAGAAAACTAATATTTTTCAAAACCTATTTTCAAAATTCCACCAACACACGTCAAGTAATATAAGAAAAAGAAGATTGATAATCCCTATAAATTTCTAAATTTACCTTTATACTACCTACTAAATTGTTAAGTTCATCTAGTCTAAAGATTTAATCTAGGTGATGTACATGAAATTTGAAAAGCTCCAATTGCAAAAAAGAAAATTCATTAATTTTAGAAATTTTGAGCCTATGATATTTAAAAAGACATGATTTCTATGGAGTGGTTTAATTCATATTATTGCTATTAAAAAGAGAATAAGTACTCCTCATCTCTATTGAGCTCGTTGGTGCATTAGATAGGATCTCTCTGAACTACAATTCTTTTATCTCCTTAAAACCCCAAAATCCTAACCACCATATGCCTATGCTATGGATAAACTACATTTTAAAGTCTCTCCGTATTCTTTTATTTCTCCATCAAGGCTCTAGATCACACTAGTTTTATTATTTATGTAAGGCCAAATACATAAATTAATTGAAGCATGGAGATAGTAAAAATAATATGAATTATTTAAAGATTAACATACTCTAAGCAATACATGCCTTTAAATAATCATATATTTAGAAAGGTTTAGCTACATGTGGAGGCAATATCATACCTAGTAAACATTTTATTTTATTTGATAAACACAAGTTACAACAATAAACACAAGATAAATAATGTAAAGAAAGTTTAGAAATGGTCTGACATTGAGATATATGCCCTTTACACTTCTTTTCTTTGATCAACAAAAATACAACACTTAATGTACCAAAACTCAAGCTACACTTTCTCAAGAGCAATCCACACGCTCAAAAAAATGACTCCCCAATGTGCCCCCATTATAAGAAGTCTAAGGAAGCTATTTATATAATTTTTCTTAATAACTATGTTGCAAATTTATTTTCATGGATTATGATTTTGATGATAGCAAACACTCCTATTTTTTCTATGACTGCCTTGCCTACTGACATTTCAGGACCACATGATCAGAGGGCAATCAGAACTAGCTCAAGATTGGGTAGACTAGGTCTGAGTCAGTTTGTAATGTACTTTTTTCCTTTCTTGATTCAATTGTAATCTTTGAGGTATCTGATGCTAAGTAACCCTACACACACACTTGAGTGATTTTTTCTGTCTGAATTTAAAGTTTTCTAATTTTTCTCACATTGGCCAGGATGAGATTTATATCAGCTTGGATGATCAGTTCAAAACCAAAAACCTTAATCAAGGCATCATGGTTAAGGAAGCCGTCATTAAGCCGATCGACCTGGACGATATTGTATCATCCAGGACGATAGGCTCAAATCAGAAAGAATCAGCCGCCATGATCTATTTAGGTATTCTTTATTTTAGGACATCGGTCAAGACGATATTCTACCGGCCTGAACGATGTAGCACAATTATACCTAAATTGATCTGGTAATTAAGGAAAACAATTAAGGCTGATTACACATTCACATCGGTCGGGCTGATCGCAGGATCGACTGGGACGATGCCATGGATGATTGATATTGGCCTATTCAATTCAGGGCAATGTCCAGAATAATTTGGATCATATTTGAACTAATTGGCTAGGATAATATCCTATCGGCCTTGACAATGTGACCAAAATTACTCTAATCATGCCAAACTGACCAGGCTGATTGAGCGAAATTTACGCTGATCAACCAGGCCGATACCCCTATTGGCCTGGATGATAAAGTTGATTTATATAAAATAAGAGCTATTCCAAAGCTCTTCTATTTAAGATCTCTTGCTATACCTTAAAGGAGATCTTTTGTTACTGTCTTGACCTGAGATAACCTAGAGGAGAGGGAAAGAGAGGGAGAGAGAGAGAGAGAGGATTTTGTGAGGGGGAGCTTGTAAGGGGGATTCACAAGGGTAGCTCCAAGCATTGTTCCACTTCTTCTTCCACTAGAATCTAGTATCCTTGGAAGGGTTGAGAGAGGTGAGCTTCAACATTTGATTAAGGTTCTCTTCGTACTTTAGGAGGAAGCAAAAGGAGTTGGGTTCTCTGCCGGGGTTAGCAGAAAGGATTTTTTGTGAGGGCTTCTCCGCCTTGCTGTTGGAGCAAAAGGAGAGTCACTTTTGTAGTGAAATACTCAGAGAGCACCACGGGGGACTGGACGTAGGTTGAGTTGACCAAACCACTATAATTTCTTGTGTTCTTTTTCTACTACTTTCACATTTAATTTTCCGCACTTTGATTTATGTTGTGGTGAATCTTGGTTTCAATTTTGTATTTTGATTGTAAGAATTTTTAAAATACCAATTCACCCTCCCCCCTCTTGGTTAGTCTTGGACCGGTTCATAGGGCTTAACATCCCTAACGAACTTTCAAGTGGTATCAGAGCTATTTTCAAAAAATTAAGTTTAAAAACTTTTTGAATTTTGATCCATGTCTAACTTTGGGAATCATAATATAACAGAAGGATATTCTATTACAAGACCAGCTTTGTTTGATAAGCTTCCTATTGATTTTTGGAAAACTCGCATGTCTACTTTTTTACAATCGATTGATTATCGCATGTGGATGCTGATTAAAGAAGGATATTCTCCATCTTCTCGTGAACTTAATGGAATTAAAACTGAAGTACCTTTTACTGAATGGACTTTTGATGAAAGAGAATTAGCACAACTTAATGCAAAGTATTTGAACTATTTTTCTGTGCTTTAAAATATGAAGATTACATGCGTATTTCAACTTGTGCTTCTAGTAAAGAGATTTGGGATAGATTGTGCATTACTTATGAAGCAACTAACGAAGTTAAGCAATCTTATTTGAATATTTTGTTGCATGATTACAAACCTTTTCATATGAAACATTATGAATCAATTTCTGAAATGTATACAAGGTTTACTCAAATTATAACTTCTTTGCAAGCCTTAGGAAGATAACTCACTAACTATTAAAAGGTGAATAAAATTTTGAAATGCTTGCCTTCCTCTTTTTATGCTAAAATCACTGCAATTACTGAATCTAAAGATTTAAATACTTATTCTATTGATAACTTACTTGGCTCACTCATTGCTTACGAGTAAGGAGTGAATCTAAGTAATCTGGATAGAAGTGAGAAAAAGAAGGAGAAAATTGTGGCACTAAAGGCCAATAACTCAGATACTGATTCTTTCGGGTCTGAACATGATGATGTTGCCTTCATCTCAAGGTAATTTAAAAGCTTTCTAAGGAGGAAGCAAAAGAATCATCAAAAGTGGAATAAAGGTAAGGGAAATAAAATTTTTAAGAATTCTTCTGATGTTATTTGTTTTGAATGCAGGAAGTCTGTACATGTGAAAGCTGATTGTCCTAGACTTCAGGATCACTCAAGTAAAGAAAAGAGTGAGGAGAAACTTAAGTTCAAAAAAGGCCTTATATGGATTAAAGCAGGCACCCAGGGCTTAGTATGAGAGTCTTAGCACATTCTTACTATAGAGGGAGTTTGTTAAGGGGAGCATAGACACCACCCTTTTTTTGAAGAAAGTAGGAGATGAGTTACTCATTGTTCAGATCTATGTTGATGATATACTTTTTGGATCTTCTGATAAAAATCTATGTGATGATTTTTCTAAAATAATGAGTAAGGAGTTTGAGATGAGTATGATGGGAGAGTTGTCATAATTTTTGGGGTTTAGCATAAAATAATTGGATGATGAAATATTTATAAGTCAATCAAAGTAGATTAAGGATATTCTAAAGAAATATGAAATGGATAAAGCCATGCAAATAAATACTCCCATGATTTCTAATATTCAGTTGGATAAGGACATTAGTGGAAAATCTGTTGATTAAAAGAAATATAGAGGGATAATTAGATCTTTACTTTACCCAACTGCTAGTCGACCTGATATAATGTTTAATGTTTGTCTTTATGCTAGATTTCAAGCTGATCATAAAGAATCTCACCTGACTGTAGTTAAGAGAATTCTTAGATATCTTTTGGGGACCCAAAATATAGGAATCTGGTATCCTAGGCACAACACTTCTTTTGAGATTATTGGATATTCTAATTCTAATTTTGTAGGATGTAGGGTGGATATAAAGAGCACTTATGGAACTTGCCAATTAGCAAGATAGTCTTTAGTCTCCTGGTCTAATAGAAAACAAAACTCTATTGCATTTTCCACTGCTAAAGATGAGTACATTGCCTTAGGAAGTTATGTGGCCCAAGTCCTTTGGTTGAAGCAACAAATTGTAGATTTAGGATTACCTATAGACACAAATTTAATCCTTTGTGATAAAATTAGTTCCATCTGCATCTCTAAAAATCCTAAACAATATTCAAGGACTAAACACATTGACATAGGCATCACTTTATTAGTGACCATGTGACCAAGGGAGACATTGAGTTAAACCATGTGGTAACTGAGAATCAGTTGACTGACATCTTTACTAAACCACTGGCCTTTGACACTTTTAGTTCTTTAAGGATCAGATTGGGTGTGATTGACATAAATGCATAAACTTGATTTCTACTAATTTTTTATCTGCTATTTATTTTTTATTTCTTCTTCTTTTCATCTTCAGTTATTTTATTTTTTAATAGTTTTTGTTTATTTAATTTTATTAGTTATTTGTTTTTGTGCTTTATTTTTTATCTGTTTTAATTTATTTTTCTAAATCATCGCTGAAGTGATATCGTGTACCTTATTTATATTTTTGAAAATTTGTAGTCAATATTTTACATCACTTAATCTATTGAAGGGTAAAAATATACTGTTGATTGTGTATCTTTCTCTAACCTATTTTAGTGGTGCAATTTTCTTTTCTAAACAAAAGACTATCTCAAATTAACAACTGGGTTATGCAATAGAGATCTTTTCTACCTTGTTATATAAACTCTAGCTTATATTTATAATGATCAAAGTCTTTATGTCACTTCAAGATTTCTCATTATCCTATCATTTCATTTTTCATACGATTTTTTGATTCTATTTTGTGGTTTGTTCTTCCCTATATTAGAGAGCGAGTTTTTCTTCTCTAATATCTAGAAGATCTACTCACAATTAAGATTATTTAAGAGTTTATGAAAAAGGATCTAGCTTGTAAAAAAAAAAAGTGGCCAATAATGCCAAAAATAAAAGATGTGTAATGACGCCAAATTGCAAAAAAAAAAAAAAAATACACAAAGTGTATCAAAAATCAAAAGATGCTCAAAGTACCATTCAAATGACAAGAGGCATAAAATGAGCCCACCAAAAGTAAGCTCTCCTCTCTTTTTAAAACTTTTAAAACTTAGAAGAATTCATATATCACTTGAGAAAATAAAAGGCTTGATTTTGAATTCTACGATTGTGACAAATTACTTTGATACATTATTCTATAAGATATTCTTCTGAAACCAAGTAGTGAATGGATTTCCTTTTCATATTCAATTGAATTTTTTTGAGTTAGGTCTTTTGATTTAAAAAGACAATTTTGCCCTGAGAAAGAGTCTGAGCTAAGGGTAAACATGATCGGATACTTTACCACTTTTTCAAATTTTTGATGTTGTTAACTCATTAACTTACAATTTTTTAAAATCAATCACATGAAGACCATGTCATATTCATGCCATGAAAAAAAAACTTTGTTTTAATTCATTTTAATGACTTTTTCTCTTTACTTTCCTCTTCCTTTTTGTGATGACAAAAGGGGGAGAAGTTCGTATTATTTTTTCAAGTTTTTGATCCCTTACTCGCTTCTTTGAACTGTTTGCCATCATAAAAAAGGGGGAGATTATTGCGAATATATTTTCATGGATTATGATTTTGATGATAACAAACACTCATATTTTTTCTACGACTACCTTGCCTACTGACATTTCAGGACCACAAGATCAGAGGGTAATCAGAACCAGCTCAAGATAGGATAAGCTAGGTCTGAGTCAATTTGTAATATACTTTTTCCCTTTCTTGAGTCAATTGTAATCTTTGAGGTGTCTGATTCTACGTAACCCTACACTCACACTTGAGTGATTTTTTCTATCTGGATTTAGAGTTTTCTGATTTTGATCACATCGTTCAAGACAAGATTTATATCGGCATGGATGATCGATTCAAAAATAAAAACCCTAATTAGGGCATTATGGTTAAGGCAGCAGTCATTAAGCTGATCGGCCTAGTCGATATTGAATCGGCCAGGACATAGGTTCAAATTAGAAAGAATTAGCCATCATGATCTATTTATGTATTATTTATTTTAGGACATCAGCTAGGATTATATACTATCAGCCTGGAAGATGCAACATAATTATGCCCAAATTAATCTGGTAATTAAGGAAAGCAATTAAGGCTGATTGCGTGGTCATATCGGCCGGGCCAATCGTAGGATCGGCCAGGATGATGGTGTGGACAATTGACATCGTCCTACTTGAATTTAGGGTGATGTATAGGATGATTTGGCTTAGATTTAAACTAACTAGCTAAGATGATATCCTATCAGCCTGGACGATGAGACCAAAATTACTCTAATCATCCCAAACTGATTGGGCTGATTGAGCAAAATTTAGGCTGATCGGCCAGGAAGATACCCTCATCCTGGAAGATAAAGTCAGTTTGTCTAAAATAAGAGTAATTCCAAAGCTCTTCTATTTAAGATCTATAGCTCTACCTTAGAGGAGGTCTTTTGCTACTGTCTTGACTTGAGAAAGCCTAGAAGAGAGGGAGAGAGAGGGAGAGAGAGAGAGAGAGAGATGATTTTGTGAGGGGGATCTTATGAGGGGGATTTACAAGGGTTCCTCCAAGCATTATTCCACTTCTTCTTCTACTAGAGTCTCTTATCCTTAGAAAGGTTGAGAGAGGTGAGCTTCAGCAATTGGTCAAGGTTCTCTGCCTGCTTCAGGAGGAAGCAAAAGGAGTTGGGTTCTCTACCTCGCTGTGGTTGGCGGAAAGGAGTTCTTGTGAGGGCTTCTCCGCCTTGCTATGAATGGAAAGTCTATTTCAGCATTGATTTTAGAAGATAGCTTGAAGAAAGAGAGGGAGGTTGATCCTGCTTCATGGTTTTATAAGCTGAAGATGAATTCACGAGTGGAAATATTTTTTTGGCGTGCTTATTAGAATAAAATTTCTACATCTGATTTTCTAATGTAGAAGATTATGTGACAATAATTTATGTCCAAGGGGATGTGGTGAGGTTGAAGACATTAATCATATTACTGCTACTTGTTTAAAGCTTTTTAAAGTAACTGATATACTGATAAGCTGGGTTTTGACACTACCAAAATTTAGTTTGTTCCAGGATTGCTTGTGGGATTTGAAGAACATCAGTGGGGGAAATTTGTTGATTGCTAAAATCTACTTTACTCTATTATGGTTTTCAGGAAATAATAGGAATAAGGTGAAGCTTGGCAATGTGGAAGATAGTGATACGGTGGTTGCTGCTAGAGTACTTAGTTTTGTGAGTATTTTTAAACATAAAAAATCAACTTGGATTATGGGGTGCTAATAAGTTTTTAAGACCATTTTCTAAATTTTTGCACCCTCCTCCTCCTGAGTGGTTCAAAATAAACATTGATGCTTCATTAAAAGATAATAATGAGGAAGCTGTTGGTGGAATTTGTTGAAACTCGTTCACTAAGAATTAGGTTGTTAAACCTAAACATATGTCCCATGGCTAACCGGGGGGAGGGGGGGACTAACTTTAGTGAGTTTTATAGAAATAGATTTTTCAACCACAAGTTGTAAACATTAAAATAAAAACAACGGAAAAATAAAGAATACCAAATTTATAGTGGTTTGGTCAAAATAAGACCTACATCCACTCCCCGGAGGCACCCTCCGAGTATTACACTAATACTAATAGTGACTCTTCTTTTGCATCCACAGCAAGGCGGAGAAGCCTTTACAAAAACTCTTTCTACCACTACCCGGTGCGGCAGTGAACCGTCAGCCTTTTACAGTATCCCCAGTGTTGGCAGAGAACCGTCCTTCCTTTCACACTCTCCTAGTGTGGGCAGGGAACCCTTCAGCTGTTCACACTCTCCTAGTCTGGGATGAGAACCCTTCGACTGTTCACACACTCCTAGTTTGGGCAGAGAACCCTTCGGCTTTTCACTCTCTCCTAGTGTGGTCAAGAACCCTTCAGCTGTTCACACTCTCCTAGTGTCGGCAGCGAACCAGATCTCCTTGATAGATCTTTTCACAAGAAATCTAGAAGGAAGAAAGAAAAGAGTGAAGTAATTCCAAATCAAAAGTATAGACTCTTAACTTTAATCACCAATTGAAGCCTTGTCGCCCCAGTAGTAAAAATCTTCTTTCGAATGCTCTCTCACACTCTCTCCTTGACTCTTCTTTCAATAAGTACGAAGATCAATGGGCAAAAAGATTATGTGGCAGTTTAGTTTGGACTATTTATAGGAAAGACACAAAAATCCGTCCAAAAACTACAAATTTTCAAGTCAATACGAATTGGATTGTCCTGAATGATCGTGGATCATCCTGGATGATTTTACTTAAGTGCGTTGGAAATGAACCAAATGTATATGGGTACAAAATGATTTCGTACACACACATAATCCCGTACAAAATAGGTTCGTATGGTACAAACGGTTATTCCAGAGGTCGGTTCCCGAAAATTGTAGAACGATACTTAATTCACAGAGTCGGTTCACTTCATCCTGGTACGAAGTTAAGGTTCATCTGGACGAAAGTTTTACAGAGAGCAAATCATCCAAGGAAGAATACACTTTGTCCTGGATGATAGAAATCCAGAGGGCAACTCATCCTGAAACGAATACACTTATTTTTTGAACAAAAATTATCCAGAGAACATTTCATCCTGTAACGAATACACTTCGTCCTGGATGATCAAGACTTAGAAGAATTTACTTCGACTCCTGCTCGTTCCATTGCTCTTATGAGGAGATAACTGACTTGATCGTTCTGTACAAACTATGTTCGTCCCGTATGATCAGTACAAATTTCTGAAGATCTCCTTAAGTGTGTGTGTGTATTCACTCAATTACAACCACTCCCTTTCAAAACTTAATTCAAAGAAAAAATATATGTTTTAAATCCACAAAGTATTTCATGCTGAATTTGATGTTAGTGCATACAAGAGCAAAAACAACTTTTCCAAAAAGTGTTAGGAGATAACTATACATAAAACAATAATATTTGAAATCATCAAAACTATAAAAGTTACAAGAATGTAAAATATGCAAATAACAACTCTCTTAACAATCTCCCCCTTTTTGATGATGGCAAAATAATTATTGTTTGTATAATTTTCAAATTTAAAAAATCTCCTAAACTCCACTTGAATTTATGAACACGTGTAGATAAGGAGGCATTTTTAGAAATATATAACAAACAATAACAAAAATATAACATACACAAAACCCTAAAAAAATCTCCTAAACTCCCCCTGAGTTGATGAACACGTGTAAATAAGGAGGCATTTTTAGAAATATAAAACAAACAATAACAAAAATACAACATACACAAAACCCTAAACAAAATAAAAATAGACACACACACACATATAATATGAATCAACAAAAATAAAAACCACGATACAAATAATTTCTCCCCCTGTTTGACAACATCAAAAAGTAAAGAAGAAAAAGACTTGAAATGTAAGCAGACATATGAAAATAATTTTATAAGTCAATCTTGAAAGTGATTAAAATATGTTATGCAAATAAAATTAAAATATTAGACAAATCATGTTAATTCATAGAATGAT
>NW_021319990.1:476149-517019 GCF_001605985.2 Dendrobium catenatum | reverse complement strand
ATCTCAATTTCATCTTCTTCAACATTTGGCTCTTTCACATTAATAGATTCATCAAATACAACATGTGTGGTCTCCTCAATTACCAAAGTTCATTTATTGAATACTCTATAAGATTTTCCAACACTTGAGTATCCAACAAAAATTCCTTCATTAGATTTTGGATCAAAAATTTCTAAGGCAGATTTTCCATTGTTATGAATGAACACCTTGCAACCAAAAACATGCAAATGAGACAATTTAGGTGTTCTTCCTTTTAGCAACTCATAGGGTGTTCTATTTAATTTAGATCTCACATTCACCCTATTCAGAACATAACATGCAGTGCTAACTGCCTCAGCCCAAAAATATTTAGGAAGTGAGTATTCTACCAATATTGCTTGGGCGGCTTCTATTAATGTTTTATTTTTCCTTTCGACTACCCCATTCTATTGAGGGGTTCTAGGTGCAGAAAAGTTGTGATCAATTCCTTTATCCTTACAAAAATCCTCAAATTTCTCATTCTCAAATTCTCCTCCATGATCACTTTATATAGAAATAATTTCACACCCTAGTTTTCTTTGAATCTAAGTCGAAACATTTCTAAATTCCTCAAATGATTCACTCTTTTAAAATAGAAATCTAACCCATGCGAATCTTGAGTAATCATCCACAATCACAAATTCGTATATCTTCCCTCATAGACTCATAGTACTAACAGGTCCAAAAAGATCCATATGTAAAATCTTTAAAGGTTTACTAGTTCTAAGATCCTTATTGGACTGAAAAGAGGAATTCACTTGCTTTCCTAATTGACATGCATTAAAAACGTGGTCCTTAGTAAAGTCTAGTTTTGGTATTCCCCTAACTAAATTCTTTTGGGTAATCCTTCTAAGGTTTTTCATGTTAGAATGATAAAGTCTCCTATGCCAAAGCCATGACTCTTCAGATACAGTTTTCAAACAAAAAGCAGTAGGAGATTGAATATAATTCAAGTCTAGCATATACACATTATTTACTCTTTTACCATTCAAAACATCTTTACCATTTAGGCTTAATATGCAGCTAGTAGGAAAAAATTTCACACAATATCTTTTATCACATAGCTGGCTTATACTTAACAGGTTATGCTTTAAGCCTTCTACTAATAACACATTCTCAATGTAAAATTTATTAAGATTTTGAATCAAACCTGATCCAACCACCTTTCTTGTGGTGTTATCTCCAAGTGTAATCTTGCCTCCACTCCTGCCTTCCAGGAATATGAATTGTGCGGTATCTCTAATCTTATACTTTGAACGTCTGCTGTTCAGGTACCATATGCTCTCACGAGATCTTGTGTGAGAGAGACCCTCTTCTAGATCCGACTGACCAAGATTATCTGCCATTAAGCACAGATTAGTGACTTCCTCTTCCTTCTCAGTCTCTAATGAATCTAAAGCTGAGTCCGCCCAGAAAGCTCTTTAAAACTTCTTCTTTCCCTTCTTTACAATTGGTTTCTCCTCAACCTTCTCCTTGCTAGGAGTGGCTTTACGTTTTGGGCAATTAGTCTTGATATGACCAGTTTTCCTGTACTCATAGCAAATCACTTCATTTGAAACTTTGGCATTTCTATTAAGTTTACCTCTATTCCAATGCTGGCGTCTCTTTTGCTTCCTCTTTAAAAAGTTTCTAAATTGTCTAGTCATCAATGCGATGTCTTCTTCATCCTCAGGTTGTGAGTGTTCACTCTCAGACTCTTTCCACATTTAGTGCTATATTCTTCCCCCTTCGTAGTTCACCTGCATCAATCTTTCTTTGGCTAACTCCTTGCTCGTAAGCAATTAGCGATCCAAGAAGATTGTCAATAGAGTAAATGTTTAGATCTTTAGACTCTGTAATTATAATAATTTTAGCATCATAAGTAATAGGCAAACAACGAAGAATTTTATTGACCATTTCAGTATTCGTTAGTTCCCTACCTAGTGAATGCAAAGAGGTGACTATTTGTGTGAATCTTGTGTACATATCAGAAATGGATTCATTTGGTTTCATGCAAAACAGTTCATAATCATGCAACAAGATATTAAGTCCAAATTGCTTAACCTTATTAGTCCCCTCATAAGTTATACAAAGTCTATCCCATATGTCCTTCCCACTTTTGCAAGTGGAAACCCGCATGTAGTCTTCCTGATTTTAAAAGCACAAAAGAAACTATTCAAGCATTTGCATTTAGTTATGCTAAGTCACGTTCTTCTACTAATCCAGTCTAAAAAGGGGTTTCAACTCTAATTTCATCACTAATCTAATTGTTTGTATACCTTCTTGAACTAAGTTCCACATACGATAATCAAGTGACTATAAAAATGTAGATATGCGTGTTTTCCAAAAATCAAAAGGTATATTATCAAACAGTGGAGTCTAGTTATAAAGTAACCCTCAAGTGTATTTTCAGGTTTGCCCCACAATCGTCACGCCCATCCTACTCGTCCTCACCACCTCCAAACCACAGCGTACCGTCTAACACTTATGATCTTCTGGAACAAATCTCCTAACTGCCACTCCTGCTCCTGAACCTCTTCTCATTACAGCACTTCCGTTGCCTCCTCACACACCCCCTTAGCATCATTCCATCGGACCAACACAAAAGAACGGGGCGGGGCGGGTAGAAATTGACCATGCCAACACCACTCTGGATCATCTAAAATTCTTTTCACCACTCCTCTCAAATTCTCAGCGAAATCGGACACAAACTAAACTTTAGTGAGTTTTACAAAAAAAGATTTTTCAACCACAAGTTGTAAACGTTAAAATAAAAATAGCAGAAAAATAAAGAACACCAAATTTATAGTAGTTCGGTTAAAACCAGACCTACATCCACTCCCCGGAGGCACGCTCCGAGGATTACAATAATACCAATAGTGACTCTCCTTTTTCACCCACAGCAATGCGGAGAAGCCTTAACAAAAACTCTATCCACCACTACCCGGTGCGGAAGAGAACCGTCATCCTTTTACACTATCCACAATGTTGGCAAAGAACCATCCTTCCTTTCACACTCTCCTAGTGTGGGCAGAGAACCCTTCAGTTGTCCACACTCTTCTAGTGTGGGCAGAGAACCCTTTGGCTGTTCACACTCTCCTAGTGTGGGCAGAGAACCCTTCGGCTGCTCTTGCTCTCCTAGTGTCGGCAGAGAACCGAATCTCCTTGACAGATATTCTCATAAGAAATCTAGAAGGAAGAAAGAAAAGAGTGAAGTAATTCCAAATCAAAAGTATAGAATCTTACCTTTAATCACCAAGTGAAGCCTTCTCGCTCCAGTAGTAAGAATCTTCTTTCGAATGCTCTCTCACACTCTCTCCTTGACTCTTCTTTCAATAAGCATGAAGATTAATGGGAAAAAAGATTATGTGGCAGTTTAGTTTGGACTATTTATAGGAAAGACACAAAACACTGTCCAAAAATTGCAAATTTTCAAGTCAATACGAATTGGATCGTCCCGTACGATCGTGGATAGTCCTAGACGATTTTACTTAAGTGTGTTGGAAATGAACCTAATGTATATGAGTACGAAATGATTTCATACACACACATCATCCCGTACGAACTAGGTTCGTCTAGTATGAATGGTTATTCAATAGGTCGGTTCCCAAAAACTGTAGAACGACACTTAATTTTCAGAGTCAGTTCACTTCATCCTGGTATGAAGTTAAGGTTCATCCGGATGAAAGTTTTACAGAGAGCAAATCATCCTGGGATGAATATACTTCATCCTAGACGATAGCAATCCGGAGAGCAACTCATCCTGAAATGAATACACTTCATTTTTGAACAAAAAATTTCCAGAGAACATTTCGTCCTGAGACGAATACACTTCATCTTGGACGATTAGGACTTAGAAAAATTTCCTTCGACTCCTGCTCGTTCCATTGCTCTTATGAGGAGATAACTTACTTGATCGTCCCATACGAACTATGTTCATCCTGTACGATCAGTACAAATTTCTCAAGATCTCCTTAAGTGTGTGTGTATTCACTCAATTGCAATCACTCCCTTTCAAAACTTAATTCAAAGAAAAAATACAAGTTTTAAATTCACAAAGTATCTCATGCTGAATTTGATTTGAAGTCTTTGTAGTCTGGAGTTTGATTTTCCTGATTATACACAAGAGAAAAAACAACTTTTCCAAAAAGTTTTAGGAGATAACTATACATAAAATAATAATATTTGAAATCATCAAAACTATAAAAGTTGCAAGAATATAAAACATGCAAATAGAAACTCTCTTAACAGCATTATTAGAGTAGTAAAGGAAGTTTTATATTAGCATTTGGATTTGGTTTTGTTCATTAAGATATCACACAATTGGAGCTCTTGGCTTTCAGATTCTTGGAGGAAAAGACGCAAGGTTGGATGCAAGATGCCAAAGATATTATCATTGAGGGGGACATTAAAAATGTGATTAAATTTCTTCATAAGTTGTAAAGCAAACTGAATAATTTGATTGGAAGCATTGAAGATGAAGATTTATTATTTTTTAGTAGTTACAATAATGTTTTATTTCATTTTGTTGGTCACAATTGTAATAAGTTAGATGATTACTGTGCTAACTTGGCTTTTTCTTATGACTTTGACTAGGATGTGTTTAGTGAGAGTAAACTTCCTCCTTTTTTGTTCATTTATTGAAGGAGGAATGTTATAGGGTGGTTTAATCTCAATACTTTGTATCTAGGTTCTTTTTTGTCTTTCTCTAGTTGAATGCATTCTGTATTTTTCTCAAAAAAAAAAAAAAAAAAGACTAGTATATTTGGTGCACAAATGTATGGATCATGTAATGCTCCTTATAGGATCATTGGATTATTTAGTCAATGCTAATACAATGCTCATTTACTACTTCATTCTATGCCATATAACATGACTATTTTATAATGGATTATAATTTATCAAAAAGCAATGATAGATTAGCAGCATGAACGAGTTTTATTTTTCACAAATGCAAACATTAGTTCTTATATATGACAACTTTCTTAACAAATTTTAGATAATAATTTTGGAATTTACTTAAATTTTTATTTGTATAGTGAATGCCAATCACAATTTGGCCCATTTAGCATTTTCATATATGGTCCTTCTTTGCTTAAGCCTATTAAGAATTTTTTTAACACATGCCTATAAAAATTTGGACAAAAGGAAAACTATTTTTTTTTAAATAGAGCCTATAAAAATAAATTTTAATAGGGAGATGCTGAGTTCTTAGAGAATATAATCACTATTTATGATCGAGTTATTTTATTAATTAAACATTGCATAAAAAATAGTCATAGAAAAAGTATGATAAATGCTTCCCAAAGAAGAGCATTAACTACACAAAGCTCAATGAAATACTAACTTTAGAAGCATGTTATGTTATTTAGCTCAACATTTATACTAAATGTTGTTGTGTTGAAAATTCGTTAATATAATTTTAATGCTAGATAAATTTATTAATGTTCCTATGGACGCATACATAAATCTTTAGTTGATCTCCTATCTTATGCATCTTTATAGAAGCTTATCTAAGTTTTTACTTGCCCTTTTTTTTGTCAACGTTCATATGTAATATGTAGATTATATCTTTATTTACTTTATCTATCTACTTGTTGAAAGTAACCTTCTTATATTCAATGTCTTTTTATTCTTCTTTCTCTTGAATTTGATTTTAGAAGAAAACTCTATTACTAAACAAAATCTTCCATCCTCTTCGCTAGTTCTTTGATGCATATCCACCATCTAATTTAAAAAGAGGTTGATTTGATGAGTTGTAAATATCCCAGTGGGCGTGATAATATAAAGAATATATATTCCAAATTATACTTATTATTATAATAATGCATTCTAAATTTAATTTTTGGTGTAGGAAATAAGTAAAATAGCAATCATAATTGAAGGAGCATTATGACACCATACACTAAAGCACTATAATGCTATACCCAATAGCATTAATACACTGTAAGCAACACTACAATGGTAAAGTGATAGATCCAAGATAGACAGAAAGGCACCAAGGAATGAAGGAAGGAGCACCATGGAGGAAAATCTCTATAGTGCCATGATGGATGATAGTTACTAAAAATTGAATTGATGAACTAATGAGAAAATTCATGAAAAAATTCTTAAATTCCAATGCACAACCTATGTTAGTTTTTAGGTGGAAGTTTAGATATTTTGAAAATTATAAATATGTTCCACATTTCTCATGTATGGGGGGATTGTTATGGGAGTGTGTGGACACTAGTAATGTACTTTGTTTTGTGTTGAGAGTGCATTAGAGAGCATGATAATATTCAGAGTGATGACCAAGGGACTAAGTATGCTTAGATCATATTTCTAGTAGATCCCCCTAAATGATGATGGTTCTATCCCTCTAACTTCTACTCTAGTTTCTTATTTTTATGTGTATCAAAATAGTTTGTATTTTCTATTTAATGCTTATGTAGTAATGAAATTATACTTTATAAACTAATTATGCACTGAATTTTATACATATTTAAAGAATAGATTACTTGTGTAGGGAAGCTATGTCATATTTCATATTTTTAATGCTTAATTTAATTGTGTAGTTGACCACCCACCTTTTAAAATCAGAGTGATTTACTACCACGACATAGGTGTAGTGGAATCAACAAATGAAATTGAAATAAGTGTTAATTATACTTTTTTTTTTTGGTTAAAACCCTCTTATGGGGCCTATGTGTTCATTTAAAACATCGGTTACAAAATCATTAAAAGACTCCACTAGCTCACTATTTCTCATAAGAGCTACAATCCAAAAAGAAAAAAGAAAGCCTACGAGCCGGCAGATCCTTATACTACGATTACAAAAAGAACTTAAAATAGTCGGGCTAATCAGCAAAAGCACCCAAAAAAGGAGAGACCATTTAATCTTTAAAACTTTCAGCTCCGCTCTCCTGCAAAAAAATCTACCGTATAGCAAAATGAAAAAACATAAAATAAAATAACATACCTTTGTCAAAATTCTACCTTGCTTGTAATAGTACCTACAAAGAAACCTCAAGGAAAAAATTAGCCCAAAGATATCATGAAACAGCATAAAAATCCACCACCATAGAAAGAAGGAACTGCACCAACATATAAAACGCCTTGCCCTTACCAACAGAGATATCCTCCAAAATCAGCCAAAAAGCACCAAACCCACCAACACTAGAAATACAAGATATAACCCAATCACAGGACACAATAGCCCCCCAAAAATCCAAGATATAACCCAAGTAAACGACACAAAGCCTCCAGTTAAAAAGGAGAAACCACCTAGATAGGCTCCAGAAAGAAAACCAGCCGGAGCAATACCTCCAGAACATATACGAAAACCACCACAACCCCCATCGGATAGCACAAAGCTCCCAGTAATACCAAAATAACATCAACAGGAAACAGCCCCAGAACATCATGCCTAAAGCGTGATAAACCCAACTAGACCGGAAACAGCAAAACAAAGCCAAAAACCCAGAATACATAAAATAGCAGCACAGTTAGCAGCTTCTCATGTAGGGCAGACCCATGCGATCCAAATTAATCAGCCCTTTAATGTTCCTGGGAATCGAAGCATCATTAAAATGGTACAAACAATCTAAGTTACAACCCATCTTAGCTAAGGCATCAGCCACCGCGTTACCTTCTCGCAAAATGTGAGATATAGAGTAGTTCATACCAGACAAAGCTAATTTAATCTCACGAATCTTATAGAAGTTGGTAGGATTATAACTGGAATTACCACTGATATAATGAATTAGGAGAAGAGCGTCAAATTCAACCCAAATATTGATGAAACCAAGAGACAGACAAAGTTTAACACCAAAATTTAAGCTATCAATTTTAGCAGTAATAGCATTGGTACCAGAAGAAGGACCAGCAAAGGCCACAACAATTTTGCCATTATGATCGCGAATAATACCACCACAACCAGTAGTAACACTATTGTAGGAACCGTCCGTGTTTATTTTAAAATAGTCAATCACAGGATGCTTCCAGTAAATTAATTTCTCCCTACTCTGAATCTTTCTGTTGGAAAAAACCAAACCAAAAGCAGAAGCAGCATTATAATGGTTCTTGAAAGAAATTGGTTTAATAAGATTGGCATTGTATAATTGGATAACTTTGTTCTTAGCTTTGGAGATGATATTCGGGATATAAGCAATATAAATATTTGGGATCTTAAAGAGATGTTTTAAAATTCAAGTGTAGTTAGAATCTGGATGGATTCGACAAAGGTGAAGGTATATTATTTCTTTAGTCAAGATTAACTTATTGCAAGTTTAGATATTTTAGAAATTTTACATTTCTTATAAAAATAAAAAATTCTAAAAATGAATTGTATAATAGACTTTACTTTTGTAAAGTTCACTCCTAGTTGGAAAGATAACGTATAGTGGTTTGAAAAATTGGTAATTGGTTTTTCAAATTAGGCTTAAGTTGTTCCTTGTGTGAATGATACTCTACTGATTCTTTTATTATTTTGTTGGGGCATATACACTTATAGAGCCATAATTTGTATATCATTTTATGAACTTGTGCATGGTCATTATAGGTTTTTTGTGCCATTGCCGATGAATAAATCATTACAAGTTATTTAAAGCAAGTTAATATTAGTTTTTAAACTCACATGTTATTCTTGCTAATTTAATTTATGGTTACTATTGTTTGCACAATGTCATATCTATTTTGATTTACATCATCATCCTATTGTTATTAGCATACATTTTAGAATAGTTGTGACCAAAAAGCTAGAAAACATTGTTATGCTATTGTATAATTATTTCATTCAGTTAGAATTAAAGATTAGTTTTATAGTTGTTAATACTTGATGCATGTGTAGTAGGGTCCAGGCTTTACTATTCTAGTTTGACTAAGAAAAAAAAAACTTTGAAAAATTAAAAAATCATGAAAAAAATAAAAATAAAAAACATGGACAATCCTTTTAAGTTAACGAACATCTTAAACCTTTAAGAGAATACGTCAACCCTTTAGTAGATGGTGTTCAAGAAAATAATTTTGAACTTAACTCCATAATCATTTAAATGGTTCAAAATGTTCATCTTGCGGGATCTCTTATTGAGGATCCAAACCTACGTGTTGCAATTTTTTTACAAATATGCATAACATTTAAGTACAATGGAGTCTCTAATGACCCTTTTAGGATTATACTATCTCCTCTTTCTTGAAGAGAAAAGGAAAAAAATTATTAAATTCCTTACCCTTAGGCTCTATATCAATGTGGAATGGGTTATCCCAAAAGATTTTAGCCAAGTACTTTCCTCCATCCAAAACTACAAAATTAAGGAATGATGTTACATCTTTTAGCTTGTTAGATGGGGAGTCAATTTATGAGGCTTGGGAGAGGTTTAAGTGTCATGACCCAACCTAACATTACCCATAAATCATCATAGGTTGTATTAGGTAGAGTACAAGAATGAGATTCCCTATTTATTTGGAAGGAATTTCTTTTTATCTTCCATTTTGAGAACATAGAGCCACTAAATCATCAATTTATATAAACAAAAAAGAAGTAACTATCCAACATGTAAATATAGACATCTAAATTGTTTACATAAAAGTATGTATATATAATAATCATAGCTTTCCAATAATTTCAACAAATTAAATGTACTCCATGATTATAAAATAATAAATCTATTACTAAGAAAAGGTACCTATAATAACAAATGAAGACCTTACACCTTTGGGGCTTTACCCTTCCATGAAATATATAAATATAAGGAAGAATGAGCAAACAACTCAGTAGGTTACATGAAACTTATAATAGCATTCAATGTTAAAAGAAATAATGCTATCAATATATTGATTTTAAGAAATAAACATTGCTAAATAAATAAACATCTATCCTACTCTTGTATATGTTTCATGTATAATGCAATGATGACCAAGATTATCATTGTATATGTCACTGTATCATATCAAAAGATTTAAGTAATTAAATTTATCATATAAATTAGCTTCCTACAAACATGTATGCTAAGCACGACATTAATTCTAGCTAATCATATCATATTATGTTGAATTTTGCTAAAACTAATCATACTAAATCAAGTATAATATCATTTCTTGTTAGGTAAGTAAGAAAAGTTAGGTGGCATTGTACTTGGAATCATCACCCTCAGCCCATCAACACTCAAAATCACATCACTTTACCCTTTATATCTCCTATCCCGTATTGGGTTCGCACCACAAACCCATATTTAAAGAAAATAGCATTAGCCCATTGTCTTATGCTATCATATCTCTAACATCCAGAAACATATAGTAGCCAACCTTTCTTGCATACATAAATTTGATATAATGCTAAACAAAAAGAAAAAAAAAAACAAATGATTTCATACTCAATATTCAACTCACCATATCATTTTAACACATACATGTATATAACCATAATAGATAAATTATAACCAGTATGGATGTGATACACTCATATTAAGATGTTTTAATAATTATTTATTAATCCCAAATACTCAAATTAAGTCATTTTCTCCAAAACATAAAAAGACTTGGTGAAAATTTAATATGATCTTATCAATATGCATAAAATAATTAAAACTATAACATGTTGAAAGTTATAGGATGAAAGTTCGCTAAACATTGAGATTCCATAACTTTTGTAAGTTTTGACAAAAAAAAATTTAAGAAAATATAAAATAAGTAAAAAATTGAAATTAGAGGTAGGGTAATCATAGACTACCTTGAGATAAGCAATTTTCCCAACTAGACTGCCATCAAAAAATGACTTTAGTACCTCCGAACCATGCTTCTGTCTCTTCTCCTCTCTATTTTTTTTCTTATTTATCTTCTTTTCCTTCTTTAGTTTGAGGAAAATAAAAATGAAATGCCTATTTAGATTTTTGGAAGTGGGTCAAGATTTTATAGTAAAATATGTTAATGGTATAATTATAATTTAACCAATTGTTTAGTTTTATTGGAAAATTCATATACATACTTTTATATCTTAAAATTTGGAGCTTTACAAGATTCATTTGTATCAATACATGTCAATTTATTATAGACTTATAAACAAATAAAACTTTCTTGTTCGTATTTAGACTACCCATAAAATTAAGGGAAGCATTATATAATTAAAGCACAAAAATATCTATGATACGGCGAAGATGGTTTAGAAATTGGGCTTAAAATGACTCTAGAATTTATATTTGACTATTGTTGGCAAAAAAATATCTTTTAAAATTTAAGAGATCGCATCTCTATTACTTATCCTATCAATTCTAAAATTTGAACAAAGACCAAAATAACATTTTTTTTTTTTGAAGGGATGCATATATCATTAATAAAAGGAAAAACAATTACAAACTTGAAAGAAAAAGCAAAACAGGCCCATTGAATCTATCATAATGGATATGTGATATACTAATTCCCATTTTAAACCCATTGGGGTGATGGGGACACCAAATATTTAAACAACCTAAAAGGTTGGTTAGTGTCCCAGAGTTCCCAAAAAGGTAGAAAATGCGAACTAGTTAGAATCCCATATACCATTACTTTAAATCCAAAGAGGCAAAAAGAACCAACACGAGAAACAAAATAATTAAAAACAATTACAAGAGCAGTACACATAACAACAAATAAACTCAGAAGAACTCCTAATAAGCCTCCAACAACCACCAACAAATCCTCAAAAGAGCAATGTAGCTTTAGATTAGAAAAACCATCCTGAGTCTCCAAGTCTTTAGTACCCACAAACCCTGCATCCTTATGGAGAACTGCCAACAAGTCATGAATTTCTGAAAACAAACCAGTAACCTTCGAAGCCTTTAAAAGACTAGCTCCCATGGAAGAACCAATCACTGCCATCCGAAGCTCACCATAAACTGTGACAACCTTGCTATGAACCACTTGAAAGAAAACACCTTCTCCAACCATAAACATATACAACGTAGAAGTCCACTTCATCCCATCACCAGAACAAGGATGACACCAAAAATCTTCCAAGAAAAGACCATACAAATGCAATCGAAAAACATAACACTTCCTGCTCAGAAAACTAGTACCAGTAACCTTCAAGGTAGTACCATCCAAAGAAATCTCATAGAAGGGTTAAGCTCCAAATTCCATGCCATCCGAAAACCCTCTAGGAAGACAATTACTCTCTTCCTTAACCAATCCAGTAGAAAGACTCCGAGAGGCTGCATTAATTATCATCTCCAGTGGATACCCTTGAACCCATCATGCCAACAATAGGTTCAATAGAAATACTGTCAATCGCATTATCAACAACCTTGAAACAAATTCACTTAAAAGAACCAATAATTGCTGAAGGATTGACAAGAAAACCACCAATTCTTCTACCAGAAACTAAAACTCTATTAAAACTTCCAATATGATCCATCAAAGAATCTTCACAATGGCATGCCAATAATTCAATATAAATAATCTGCTTCACTGCAGCAGAACCCCTATAACTACCACCAAATAAGAAGCAGTCCAAGAACAACTTTGGATGCAAATATAGAAAAACTGAATCCTCAAAACCTCTGCGACACAAATCAGGCATACTGCGCCAATGGATGAACACAGTCAAAATGGTGGTCCATTCAACTCAACAAGAAAGGATTCCAAAAAAACCCTGTTCTCTCCAAATCCATAACAACAAAAAACCACACAAAAAGGGATCAGAAATAACCCCATATGAAAAAACAAACCAAGAATAACTGATAGAAACACCAAGCCTACAGAGAACCTTCGCCAAGATAATCTCCATCCAAAATAACCTTAAAAATTCTACAAAATTAAAATCACATTCATCCCAACACAAATCAGATCTGAACAGGATTGAAAAACCATTCCAAGAAAATCTAACAACCATTACAGGCCAATGAAGAACCTTTGAATGCCAAAGGTCAACCAAATGCCCATTGAAAGAACTTGGTCTACCAAAAACACCTACATCCATAATAAAATTAATTCTAGAATCAGAAAAAAAGATCCACCTAGGTCCTTTGTCAACCACACCGGACCGATGGAGAACTTCCGACCTCCAATACACGTTCGAAATTGCCGCTTCATCGCTCTGCTCCCAATATGCTAAAATAACCTTAAATACCAAAATAACTTGAAAATACATTGAATAGAAGTTTTAGATCATCATAGTTATTACACTTTTATTTATATAAATATATTCAAAAATTCAAATGCAGGAGAGTTATGGTTATTTCATGGTCAGAAGAACTTATGACTACTACATTAAGGAAGTACTCACATCACACTTTACTAAATTGGTTGATATTAAAACATTTTGCAATGGTTCGATAGGCTCTCTTAGAGCTATTTTTGATGTTGTACTTAGAGGTTCATCGATATCCAAGACCTTCGTTAAAGCATAAGCATTAATTGAGGAGGTTACCACCAATAATTTCTAGTGGGCTTTCGATAGAATGAATCTTTAGAAGGTTTCTAGCATGTATGAATATAATGTGTTGTGTATTTTATCCTCATTGTTTATTGCCATATCTAAAAAAAATAGATAATGTAGGAGTTAGTGCAACCTTAGAAGAACATATGTTTTTAGGAGAATCTATATTTAGAATAGTGATTATAGCTCATTAGATATATAATTTCTATGTTTTATTAATAGGTCAAATAACCCATATTTTAATACTTATAACTTAGGTTAGAATAATCATCCCAATTTTAGTTGGAATAATCAACAACCTAATCCTACAGGCACTTGAAATTCTCATCCACAGCTAAATTATACCCATCTTAGACCTAGTTTTCCATAAAATTTTAATTCAACTAACCAATATAAGGATAAGAGTTCTTCTTTAGAATATTTAGTGTTGCATATGGGAACCCAAATTAAAAGTCAAAGCACTACCATAATGAATTTTGAAAAATAGTTAGGGTAGTTAGCCAATTTCCTACATAACAGACCCCAAGGAACATTGACTTGCAACCCATAAATCAATCCTAGAGAGAATGTGAAGGAGCATTGTAAATCCATTAAGCTTAGAAGTGGTAAGGAGTTGGAGGAGGTAGAGAGATCCGTATTTATCTTTAAAATAATCTAAACATGATCCTACATCACATAAACCTCTTTTAAAATATTACAAAGACCACCACCACAATGCCCAAAGGAACACAAAAATAAAATATGGGTAAGAAATTCTCTAGGTCTTTAGCGATCTTTAATAAGTTGGCCATCAACATTCCTTTTGCTAAAGCCCTTGAGCAGATGCCTCATTACATTGAGTTTATAAAGGATATCTTTAGAATGAAGTGAATGTTAGGTGAATATGAGACCGTTATTCTTATTGATGAATATAGTGCAATATTATAAAGTAGCTATGGATCTTAAAAAGGGAAACTTCTTGTGGGGGTTAGAATGAAAAGAGTTCAATTTCCTTATAGCATAGGAAAAAATGGTCATAGAATTTACTCTTAATGCAAGTAGGCCAATGGAAGATTAGATAGAATAATATATATAATTATCCTTGGAATATAAAAACTTTTTCCTACACGTCTTCATGGATAATGGTATATATAATTCACTAGTTATGAGATTTCCCCCATTCGATACATTAGCTTGAGTGAGGCTTATTTGATGTTAGTGTTGATTTTCCATAGGTGTAGCTTGAGTCGGCTTATTTATTGTAGGTGTCTATTTCCCATAGGCGTAAGCCCCTATGATTAATTACATCTTAGGCCTTGACTTAAAAACACTCTTGATTAAGGATGCTACTTTATTCTCTTCTTAGTTTGGTGCATAGTGGGATTCCTAGATTCTTCTAATCCAAAGAGATAAACTCTTAATTAAAGGAGGATTAAAATTTCTAAATATTTGATTAAAATTTTAAATTTTAAAATACTAAAGATTAATTTATCTTTTTAGAAGAAATTATAAATATTAAATTTAGAGGAGACACTGAGGGCATATAATTTGGGCATATGCTTGCTTTGAGTGTGCAATTTGCTAGCATACTAAACATAATTAATGTCTTATAACTATCAGAAAGGATGGAACTATCCCAAAAAATCTAAGATTTTTAATTAAGAAAGTTTAATCAAGACTATACAATATACAATGTATCTAACTAAGTTATGTATGAAGTATAAAGAAAATACATATATAAAAACTTTTATTCATTTTTTAGAATAAAAAATAATGTGGGACCTTCCTTAAGTATAAAGTGGCCAAGCAACACCATAACATACTTGGTTTTTTACTATTATGAATGAAGTAGGTTCAAATATGTTTGCTTATTATATTATGGCTCCAAGTCTTCTATATGATTCCTGAAGAAAATACCTCTAAAAGGAGAAGGAATTATCTTTTGGAGCACTATGTGCATATAAGCAATCACATTGAACCTTTTATAACTCTAGGAATATTTACAACTCAATCTAGTTATATTCTAGGCACTTGACATTTATATTTGACTCTTGTATTTACATTTGTAGTGAGGTACATTCTATTTTGCTTCTCCACTCTTATAAGCAGGCCTTTGTACATTCTATATATTTTTTGATTTTTTTAAGAGAAACCCATAGAGGGGCCTACGCGTTAATTATAAAAACAATTACACATTCCTTAAAGGGATCACAAGCTCACTAATGCTCAAAAGAGCTATAAAAAGAAATTCAAAAAAATCTAAGAGCTCGAGTTCCCTAATAAGAAAAATTATAAAAAAACCTAGGTACATTCTACGGTGCACAAGAACAAGCACCCAAAAATAGGAAAGCAACAAAAAATAGCAATTAGCTCCAACTTCCCAACCAAAAGATTATCACAATGATCACCTGCACTAAGCACATTCTACAAAAAAGGATAATACATAGGAACACAAGAACAAAAATTACAGTAATAGCTAATCAGATGAAAAAATAATAATATTACTAACAACCACCAACTGATAGGAAAACAGGACAAAGGGGAAACAATCATAAATAAGAAGACAAAGAACCCATAACACTAAGCTACTTCTACCTAAATGAGAGAAAGGAAGCCATAAAAAAAATCACCTAGCCAAAAAAAGACATCCTGACAGCTCAGGCTAGCAATAAGAATAACCAAAGTACCAAGGATAAACAAGATCCAAAAGAACCTGACATCACAAACAACCCAACTCAAGAGACCTCAATAGAACCAATAAGGATCACTGTTAAAAACAACCAACCAGGCCCATGTAAACTAACAGGCCACACCAAAAAAACCCCCAGGTATAAGCCCACAATCCTGCCAGGCAACCAACTGGTCAAGGAAATTGACACCCAATAGGCATCAAAATGCCCCAAATAGAAAAAATGGGGCAATAAACATGAACTCAGAAATAACCATAAATAGACACAAAAAAAACCTTAGTTAGATCAAGAAAACATCAAACTGATCCAAGAAACCAAGTAGCAAGCACAGCCACTCGAGAATAAAAAATTAATAGATAAGGAAACAAAAATAGAGAAGCTAGTAGACACACAATCAGATAACCAGAAAAAAACCAACACTCGAATCACCATTAAAATTTAACATAAGGTAAACCATTTTTATCCAATCTTTAAAGACCTTTCAAAGGATCAATAAGGTTTGAAACCAAAAAATCAGCCATAGAATCAAAGCCACACTTCTACTTGGTAATCCAATAAGCATAAGCATTGTCATCCTTTAGGACAACAGAAAAGAGAAGTTCATAAGGCTCAATAAGTTCTTAATGTCCCTCCTCATATAAAACATGGCAGAAGAACAAACTGTATCATCCATATTGTTAAAGGATTATAAGCAATAATTAGAACCAGCCTCAACAATAATATTAGTGAGATCAAGAGAGAAACAAAGTATTAAGCCATGAAGAAATAGTAGTAAAGTTGACATCAAAATAAAGTAAAGGACCAGCTAAACTCAAAATAAAATTACCATGAGAATGTATGATGTCTTCACCATAGCCGACATTAGAATCCATGATAGCACCATCAACATTCAACTTATAAGAGTTGATAGGGGGCTTAGTCCTATAAATTAACCTAGGTTCTTTAGGAAGATTATCCACTTCCAACTTAATACCTAAATCAGCCACAGCTAAAAACATAATTTTTAATGTTCTTGAGAGAAAGCAACTTATTAGAATAAAGTGCCACGACCTTATCTTTCACATTTTGGATAACTCTCTAATGGTTCATAACCACACCATTAAAGAGAGAATTATTCCTATCCAACCATAAATATCATAAGATAAGGGAATGAATGAAATTTCTTATATGTCCTTTAGATTTAATAAACCAATAATTAAGCAAAGCTTTAATGGAAACTTTGGCATTAAAATATATTAAATGAAAAATGTCATCAAAATAAGTCCATGTTTTGACAGCTACAGGACCAGATAAAAAAACATGATGCATATTATCCATATGATAACAACATTGGCACTTAGAGGGAAGGCTAAAGCCTCTTTTAATTAAGTTAGTATCCGTAGGAATGAACTTATGTAAAATTCTCCAGACAAAAACAACAATCATGGTAGGAATACTGTTATGCCAAATCATATAGAAAATCTTGAAAACCTCATGCTTATATCTAAAGGAATGCTAACCATCCTTTAATCTAAAGCTACCATCTTTAGTCAAAGCACATAAAAGTGCATCATTAGAATTAGTGTTTAGAGGAAGATCCAAAATTTGTTGAATAATAGAATTAGGAAGAACACTAAAAAGTTTCTTATAGTCCAAACCATTATCAACATAAAAATAATTCACCTTCACAATTATACATTATATATTGCTTTTCTTCTAATAAGAAAGGAAAGATGTAAGAAATATAAATGCAATGCATGCATGAGTTTAATGAAAGTATACCTAATTTAATAAATTTATAAAGTACAAATGAGAAATAATCATGTATGGTATAAAATTTAGAGTGTAGAAAGTAAATAAACATACAAAAGATACCCGCCAGTATCCAAATAATAATTAGAGAAGAGCAGAGAAGAGAGAAGAGAGCGGAGAAGAACAGAGAGCGCAATTTTGCACATTCTTTGGCGATCGGAGGTGCTCCGTCGGCCTGGTATGGCCGATGTAGTCCCTTGGACTCTTCATCAACCAAGTGAATTAGGAGCAAATCTTTGGCGATCAGAAGGAGAGCAGGAGATTTTTGCAAATCATAAGCGAGTGATGATGCTTAGTCAGCCCGGTATGGATGATGGAGTTCTTTGTTGGGGATATTTTTCTATGTCAAGATTTCAATTGGCTAAAGGAGGTTTTGGTGAAACATCTAATCTTGATGAATTTTGAAGAATCTTTGGTTGGTAGAGGTTCTCAATTAGTCCGATGTGGCTAAAAATTTCTCTTGGTTTGGATTTTTTGTTGATTCTTTATCGGATTTGCTTTTGTTTGATGCCAATATTGGTGTAGAAACTATTTTGAATTTGTTTTTGGCAGAGGATTACCTGCCGGCAAAACTCCTTTGGCTTGGCTTACAGAGTAATTATGATTGATGTGTTTCAACAGGTGGTAGATTTGAATTATTCTTGATTGATTTTGGTGAAAATTCAAGTCTGAAGGTGATTTTGAATAAGTTTACATGTTGGTTTGATGTTGCCTACAATAATTCTTGCGTTCTAGATTTGTTCTAGTTTTTTCTTGATTCTAGATTTGGTTTGATGGTGTTCCTGGTGTGTGTGATCTCTTATTGTTCAAGAAATTGTTGGTGTATGGTTGTTTGGATTGTAGAGTTGGATCTTTATATTATGAAGAATTGATTTAAAGTTTCTTGAAGATTCTTGGAGATGATGTTGTTACTACTAGTTTTGAAGCCATTTGGATGGTTTTTTTTGGATCTTCCTTGGAAGATAGTTCAAAATTTTTGTCTAAGGTTGCTGAAATTATTGAAGTGATTGATCTAATGTTGATTGGTTTGTATATGGAAGGTTGTTTCGATCTTCATACAGTTATTTTGATGGCTTTGAGTAGAACTTCTATGGGAGATAGTTCTGATAATTTCTATGGTGATGCCAGAATTATTGAGGTTAGTGCCCTATTGTGGTTTGGGTCATTTATGGAAAGTTGTTTGGATCATCAAAGACGTATTGGAGCTTGCTTTTGGTGGGAGCTTATCTTATCAAGGCTTAAGATGGATTCTTCTTTTTTCTCTGAAGTGCAAGTCTTATGGGTTATAGACTTGAAGGGTTTGAAGTTTACTGGTTTTTCTATTGCCAGTATAATGAGGATGGTGATGATTATCTGTACTTATGGCTTTGGTAATGATGAGGCTAATTATTGGCCTCTTGAGGTGGTTGTCAGTGTTATTGCTTCATCGACTTTGCTTTGTGTATTTATGGTGGTTGTTATTGGATGCATTAAGGTTTTAGTGGATTCATCTCTTGATTGGAGCTCGTTGGCCTCTAAGGATGTTGAAGACGGTCATTTAGATGTTTTGTCGGCTATTTTAGTTGTTCCTTTTCTTATTGTAGTTGGTTGTTTTTTTGGTTTTCTTGTAGGTTTATCTATCCTTTTTGAAATTATTGTAATGAAATGTAGGATTTTTATTAGGTTTCATTTTTTATCTTTTGGTAACTCTAGGATACTAACCAATCTATTATGTTGTTTTAATATTTGGTGTCCCCATCACCCCAATGGATTTAAAATAGAATTTCGTAGATCGCATATCCATTATGATAGTTTTAAAGGACTTGTCTTTGCTTTCTAGTTTGTAATAGTTGTTTCCTTTTTTTTTTTAATGTAATTTGCATTTCTTTCATAAAAAAAAAAAAAAACGAGGTAAGGTATATCCACATTAGCACCAAAGAACTACACAACACCTAGCTTAAAATCATAGAGTAGTTATCCTAGCAAATAAGTTCGAGTAGATGTGAAAAAGGTTATGTGGCTTAGATATTTGTCCTACAGGTTGATGTTAAGTTATGTTAATTTGCTGGTTAGTAGGGGTTGTCAAAGAAGAGAAAAATTTGATTTTAAGTCAATTTCAATAATTTTGTTTTATAAATTTTAGAGGGTTTTATTTTATTATGTTAGTTTTGATTTAATTTAAAGAACCTTGTTAGTTGGTTGCTTCAAATTATAGAAGTCACTAACACAAGTCCTAAGGCTTATAATGTATGTCTATAATTCCCTTATAAATGATTAGATTGGTTGCATAGAGACCTTGGAGGTTTCATTAAGAACTTTATTAGGTGATTTTGGGAAAAACTTATAAATCCAAATAAATGCCATGCTCTCCAAAATGAGTCAATGAATAATGTATGAAAGGCCTTTGTGATTTTAGTTATTAAGAACTTTATTAAGGAATATAAACAATTTGACTTAATTTACTCTTCCAAAAGGAGAGTGACACAATGAAATGAGGCGCTTGAATTATAATATTCAATAGTTAATTAATTAATTTTATTTAATTAAATGAATTAAATTAATTAGTATAATTAAATTTAATTAATTAAATTTAATTAATATTTTTTTTATATTTATTTTTTATTTGATTTGTTTTTGATTTTATATGATTAATTTGAATTTTTATTTACTTTTAAATTGTTTATATAATTATTTCTATTTCTTTAGATTATTTTATTTTTATTCTTATAATTTAATTTAATTTATTTAAATTTTATTTTTAATTTATTTAATTTAAAAATTTTAATAGCTTTCATTTATTAAAACTTGATAAATTTGATTTCTTTATATTTGATTATTCTATTCTACTTTTTTTTATGAACATGTTAGCTTTCTTTTTATTCATTTAGAATTACATGCATTATGATTTAAGAAAATCAAGAAAGAACATTTCTAACTATGGGTGATTAATTAGTGCTACGCATCCCTAAACTTGGCACTTACGAATAAAGTCCAACTCAATGGCAGGTTATTATGTTTGAAATATTAAACGCAGGGTTTTTACACGGACCTAAGGTTTTGGGGGATCCTATACACATGCATGACTGTCAAGATCTAGGGGCCCTATGTTTTATAGATAGTTCACTTATTAGTGCTTATCTACTGGTTTCTAATCATAATACATTTTTTGGTAGAAATGGAGGAGACTGAATTCTTTAGCTTTGTTCTCTAATTATCCACACCACAATTCCTCAGCAATAATAGAAGGAAAGCACGTGTTAGAATTCTACATATTCAATGTACAAGCAAGCATGTACATACAAACACGATGATGACATAAGGAAGATTAATTCAAGTTAAATGTCATTAATGATAATTTAAAAGGGGAACCTATCATTAAAGATATAGTAAGAATAACTTTAGGAATGTTAAGATTTATATACTTTATATATTTGAATATTTTAATGGCGAGTGCAATCAATCTTTGGCTTGCTAACTTTACATAAATCAATGCCCCATAACCAATAATTCTATAAATCTTAAAACATCCAATAAGTTTGTAGACTAAACATAGAAGAAGATAAACTGATTCCATGAATTAGATTTATGATTTTGCATACATCTTTAAATAAATCATGAAAATTTATCTAAGTAACATCTTGATGTAAATGAAGTAATTTTGATAATGTCTCTTTTATAATTTTTTTACCAACATGTTAATGAAATACTCATGTTAATGAGATTCTAACAAAATTGTATAACTAAAATAATTTAGGGAGTAGAATTAGAGACAACATACTTTATAAATTTGAGATATCTTCCTTTAATGGACAATTTACTTATGTTATACTTTTTTAAAATTCTCTGATAATCTATGAAATGATTGCTTTAAGAAGACCCACTTTTAAGGGTTTTAGGGTCACCATTCTCCTAATTAAAGCATAATTATTATGAGAAGAGATCAAGCTACTTTTTAACTAAATCAATTGAATATAAAAAAAATATAATACAGTTTTTCAAAATTTTAAAGTTATTACTCAATCTCATATATGTAATTAGCAAGCAACAAAAAATAAAACATAAAATCCCATTCATGGACATATAACATTCCAATTGATGTAGGAATTTCATCACATAGAGAACAAACAACTTTAAAATATAAAGACATACCTAATTAACTAAGTTTATAATTGATGTAGATATAAAAGTGAGGAAATCAATATACATATATGTGCTTACATAGATGAAGGGATTCAAACATGTTTCCTTCTAATTTGAATTTGCTCCAGAAATAGAAAAGATATATAAATATCAACTTGATTAAATTATACATGAGATTAAACGAAAACAACAACAACATTATAGTAGTAGTATAATACTAATGGTCGAATCTTAAGCAGAGTCAATGATTGTCAACAATGATAATTTAAGCCTTAGGAAAATGAAACTCGCAATAAGACATTGACATAAAGCAATTACAAATTATGTATATAATATGTATTTTGCCAGGGAGAGAACATTCCAATTACAAAGACAATTGAACAAAGCCAGACACTACTTGTTAATTTGAGATTAATTGAAAATAAACAAGGATATAAATAATGAAAAAGTAAATAGAAAATTAAAATAAATGTTGCACTGGTTCAAAAAAATGAAGAGTTAAGCATAAAATGATTGCATTTAAGAGAAACACATTGATGACTCACAAGTTCATACAACAAACCATGTTTGAAAAAAAAAAAGAAAGAAACAAAGAAACATTTCACCTTTGAGATATGAGCTAAGTGAATATATTTATTTTGATGGAAAAGTGCAAGCACAACATAGTCTTACAAAAAAAGTATTCAAAAGAATCAAATCATAATTGAGATGATCGTAAATGGCCTCTCATTTTATTTTTTTTTGCTTCTCTTAATCTAGATGGAGACACCCTTGATTGAAATGCCATAGTTGAGAGAAAATAGTTTATTATACTTGAACTCCCTCTTAAGATATCTCTCTTATTTTGCTACTTGAATCACACACAACCAGCTACTACTGTAGAGGAGGGAGTAATGAATAGAGCCATTCAAGAGTGAGAGAGGCATTCCCAATGGTGTTTAGGGTTTTACATCCATAAAGTTCAAAGTCGGCTTCGGCTATCACTAGATCGATAGATAGGAGGTTGATCAGAGAGATGAAGTCGGATTAGAGGTTATACATGGTAAGTTTGAATAATGGGATAGCTTTGATCGACTGGGGTCGACAATAATTGTATGGAAGTCATGCACCAGATCAACGAGGTATTTGGCTGGGAGGTTAGTCAGGATGAGGGGCGGATAGGATGGCTGGAGGTGAAGTAAGGTCGTGCACTTGAGAAGAAAGAAGAGTATGGCTTATAGCTTTGTGTGTAAGGGAGGAGAAATTATTATGTACGGATTCCGGATGCAACTCTACATCTGTCATGCATTTTTATTGGTCACCAAAAATTGTTTGGTGTCCGCACAGAATAATTTTTTGTGAGGGAGAGAGAGAGAGCCCATGCTCTATTATGTGGGAGATCTCTTCCTGAGCTGTGAGTCCTAAGGAAGAGAGCCACCCCCCCTCCCCCCCACACACACATCCAATATTGCCCTAGATTTAGTAAAACCTGTAATAAAAAATAGGGTAAAATGACATCGATCTAAATGTACTTGATCCAAGAGTTGGAATCAAATGTTATCTTTATTGTATTATTTTCAACCATTGGATAAAAATTATTTGATTTGGAGAGATGTGAAAATGTAAGGTAAAATTGGTTTTTATTTAAGCTTAATTTGAAATTAATTCTAATAGGAGGCCATAATATAAATTATTTGGTACGAAACTTTTATAGGGGTCACAGAGAAAACCAATGGTTGAAAATAATGCACTAAAGATAGCATTTGATTCCAACTCTATCAAACAAAAATACCAAATAAAATGAAGGTAGAGAAATTAATTTATATTAATTTGATTCTTTAGGCAATAGATAGCATTTGATTCCATCTCCCATAATATGAAATAAAGAAAGTGTTAATACAAGAACATATGAGAGCCAAAAAGTGATACTATTATCTTTATAGAAGTTAAAAATTACCCTGAGAGGTTTTAGACCAAAGATACTTTAGTTTTAGGTATATCTTTGAAGCTATTTATTTTAGAGGCACCAACCTTAGAGATTAATGAATTGGCTAGTCACCTTAAGTATATTTTTATGAGCAATTCATTAACTTTACCATTGATTATAACTACTGATCTAAATGAGTTTCAAGATAAATGTTGATGTGAGTTCTTAGAGACCATTAAGAATCCTTTTGGTGGACAATAGATAACATTCAATAGATTAATTCATCAGTGTTCATGCATATGATCCTATTAGATGTTGATTTTTAACCAAAATCTGATCCACAGAGGAGGTTATACCTGCTGTGAAGGAAGTAATGAAGAAAGGGATCCATAAATGGTCATACATATGAGTCATTTATCCTATTTTTGATAGCTATTTGGTTAGCCCAATAAAAATATGACCAAGAAAGGAGGGTTAATTATAGTCAAGAATTAGAAGACTGAATTCATCCGGACTACATTTATGACAAGGTGGAAACTTAATAAGGCCACTAGGAAAGAGCATTTTTATTGCTCTTTATAGATCAAAGGCATCCTTTCTATTATTTTTAGATTAGTATTCAGGATAACATGAGTTTTCTATAGCCCTAGAAGATAAGGATAAAATGACTTCAAAACCTTTTACATTAGAAGAACTCCCTTTGGATTCAGTAATTCCTAAAAAACATTTCCAAAATGCTAAACTTGTACTAATAACACTTGCTAGTCCTTAGGGCCTAGAAAGATGGGGATGGATTGGTATTTTCATAATCTTTTGCTTAAAATAAAATGAGATATACGAAAGCGTTTAATATAATAACTAATTCCAACAAAAATTGAAGGCAAAAGAGAATTTTTTTAAATTTTAGAAAACAAATATATATTTTTTGTTTTTCTTTCTCAATTTCAAATAAAAAACTTGAACCATATATTATCACCCAAAATTATTTTCTCAATTTCATAATCTTTAGATCACTAAAGTAAAACAAAGTGTAAAACCTAAATTTTAAGAAAGTAAATACTAAAAATTAAAAGTACACAAATATGATTTATAGTATTTCAATGAAATTGACCTACGTCGACTCCCCAAAGGTCCTCCACTTTGGGTATAGCATTAAAAATGACTCTACTTTAGCATACATCTAGGCAGAGAAGCCCCTCTACATTTTCATGGCAAAGAATAACCATTACAGACTCCAATGAATCTCCCTCCTTTTGCCTCCGAGCCCAACAAAGATACAACCCTCCATTAACTCCTATCTCTAGCAAAGATGTTGATCCCTAATTTCATCTCCTCAGGCCAACAAAGATTCTTTTCCTCCTTTAGCTCCTCATTAGGATGAAGATGCCACTCCAACCTCTCTCCTCGATGGCTCGATAAAGACATTGATCCCTCCTTTTAGCTCTCTAGTCCTATAGAGATGCTGATCCCTAGCCTCCTCAGTTAGTAGTCTTTATCCCAAAAGACTTTTCTCCACGAAGCTCCTCTCCAAAAGTTTCAAAAATAATAATAGGAGGATCTAAGGTGCATTCTAGCCAGAGTAATTATGAGAATTCCCTCACACTACCTTAACTCCCTCAAGGAAATATCCCTATCTCAACCTTACCTCCTCTTTCTCCCTTGTGAAGAGTAAACTCTCGCAAGCTCTCACCTAAAATAAAATGTCTCTTACTTCAAAAAAAAATCTTATCCCTCAAGACATAATGTATTTCTACGGTGGGGTCTTTAAAAACTCTAATTTTCAAATTTTAGCCTTTGATAGTATAGTATGATACGCTTGTCACAAAATATGATCAGTGCAAATAAATCAAATCTCATCTTGTATGAGTGAAAGTCAACCAGCAAGATTAGTTGGATCAAATTAAAGATCATCAGGGATGAACCAAGTTCATCTAGATGAACTCTCAAGTGGATCAGACTATATGATAATTATTTATCGTATAATACAATCATCATTGATGATTAGATTTAGATTAAAATCCTTGATTGAGGTGATAAAGATATATAATTTTTATTAATATTTATACACTCTAATTAGTTCAAATTTTAAAATTAAAATTTTCCTAAATTAAGAAACATATATTTGATGGTGGTGTTTTATCAAAATAGTTGAATGTATAGTATGGTTTACGTCCATACAATATGATTAACTAAGGCCCAATATTATATAATCTCATTTAATTAAACATTTAAATTAACTTCTATTTAAATATATCATAAAATATGATTAATAAAAAATTTTAAATATTTAATTTTACTCCTTGTGTATGTGTGGACAGTTGCCTTGCCAACATACACCTAATATTGATAAATGACTGAATAAAAACTAAAATTATAGATTATTTCAAATAAACTAATTTATACACTTACATGATACTGTCTTGAGCTTGATTATTTACTTTTAGTTTGTGTATGATGCACCTAAAAGGGGTTAGTGACACATAAGAAAAGTATTCAATATATCAAGTAGAAAAACACTTTTGATTTTAAAAAAAATTTTGAAACACTTTTTTAAAATTTTAAAAACACACTTTTTAAAAAAAAAAATATTTTGAAAGAAAATAATATAACACAACACACATACATCAAAAATAATAAAACTACAAAGAGCTATAGAATTTTAGCTTCTACTGGACCATGAAACTAAAGATTATCCTATGAATTAACAAGTTCTTGAGGCACCCTTCCTATCTGATATAGAACTAGTAAAATCTAAATCTGACTATCTAATTAAGACAAATGTTAAGGTATTCCTAAGATACAAAAAGTTTGATTTTTGGATGTTAAGCCTCTTGAACTACCACGACAAATCAAGAGGGGCCCGAGTTGGTGTTTAAAAAAAAACACATTTTTAAAAATTATTTCTTTTCAAAACTTATACCCAAATTCAAAACTTAAATTATAATTGAGATATTGCAATGTGGAAATAAATGATAAGAAATATCAAGTACTATTTTTTTATTTTGTTTTGGTACAAAAATAAGTATGAAAATAAATTTTATTATTTTATTATTTTTATTTTTTTTTCCTAAAAAAATTGAATCTAAACGAATTTCAACATTCTCAACTAAGATTTGTAAGAAAATAAACTGGCATAGAAGTAAAGTTGCAAGAAATTAAATGAGCAAAAAAAAAAAAGAACAAAGGCACCAACAATTGATAGTGGTTCGATAAAAACTTTATATATGGCCACTCCCCAAAGTCTTCCACTATGAGTATTGCACTAAATGCTTAGTGACTCTCGTTTTGTCCCTATAGCAAGGTAGAGAAGCTCTTACAATATATTCTCCACAAATCCTGTTGCGACAAAGAACCACAATCTTTTTCACCCTCCTCGTTAGGTAGAGAACCTAAAATGCCTTTCCCCCTCATAGTGTGATGGAGTTACTGGTGTCCCATGACTCCAAAAAGTTCTTCCTAGCGTTTCCCTCATGTAGAAATTTGACTCTTGTAGGAGGAAGGTGAATGATTTCTAGAGCAATCATGTGATGATTCCCTCTTTCAAACTACTGTAATCTCACAAGGGTACTCTCTCTCTCTCTCTCTCTCTCTCTCTCTCTCTCTCTCTCTCTCTCTCTCTCTCTCTCCTCAACCATCTTTTTCTCCCAAGCCAAAGATCGCCTTTCAAACTCTCCCTCATAGAAGACTCCAACATCCTTCACTTCCAAAGACATTTCAAAATGAAACAAGAGATCTTTGAATATGAGGTTCCAAAATAAACCTTAAAACTCAATTCAACCATTATAGTTCCTATAGTATAATCTGAGGATCGTACAAGAAAATTAGTTCAGTTCCCTTTAGTTCTATATGATTATTTCCCTTTTATGATTAGTTCAAAGGTTTCTAACCAATTTTCTAGTACGAACGTAAAGTCATATAGTATGATTAATTCCATTAAATAATAGTTTCACCAAGATGACGCATGGTAATTAATTATTATCTTGATTGCTGATCAGTTTATACTGTATGATTTCTAATCACAATAAATTTATGATTCATTGCTCAATTTTAGGTATTTAATTAGGAATGATTTTTGAATATCGTAGAGGTTGATTCATTATGCTTTATGGTGCTGAATGTTGGCCATTAAAAGAGAAGCATAATACTAAGTTAAGTGTGGCAGAGATGAGAATGCTCAGGTGGATGAGTGGCTTTACCCTTAGAGATAGGATACAAAATGAGCATATACGTGAAAAAGTTGGAGTTTCTCCAGTAGAAGATAAGATTAGAGAAAGTCGCCTTAGATGGTTTGGTCACATAAAACGACTGCCTTCCGATGACCCGGTTAGGAGCTTATATGTATTAGATTTGACTTATGTTAAGAAAGGTAGGGGTAGACCTAAAAAAACTTGGTAAGAAAATATTAGGAATGACCATTCTTTATTAGATTTAAACTAGAATTTGACTTTTAATAGGTCACAATGGAGAAAAAGGATTCATGTAGCCGACCCCACGTAGTGGGATAAAGGCTTGTTGTTTGTTTGTTTGTTTGTAGAGGTTGATTCATGTGGTTTTGTATGAATAGAGCAAATTTCAATTTTTAAAATATTACCTAATTATAAATTACTAGAGGGATTTATAAATATAAATTGATCCTCTTGTATGATTAATATCATACAATATAATCAATTAACTTGAATCTTAATTTTCATTTTCTTAATTTGTGTGTTTTAAATATTTTTTTTAATAAATAGATCATGTAGTACAATCCAAATCATCAAGTATGATCTTTAGATAACTTAAATCCTTATGTTTCACTCCCCTCAAGTGTGTGCGTATGGTTTATATGCTAACATGAAGTTTTTTACAATACATAGACTCAAAAAATATAAAAATATGGACTCTTGCATATATCAATCTTTTCTACCTAGTTTTGAGCCATGATCCTTTAGTAGTGTTTATCGATGTTGTACCTAAAATGTTAGTAAACATAAAAAATGAGAGTTTTTGTAGGTTGTTAAATCTAATAGAACTATCCCAAGACTAACCAAGAGGGGGGGGGGGGGAATTGGTTATTTAAAAAGTTTATTGGATTATTAAAAACCTCTTTATAAATTTAAATCAATGATCCCCAAATATGTGGTTTCTTAATGAAATAATTATCACAGAATATTTCAACCATAAAGATTTAAATGATAGAAATAAAAATAAATTGAGAGAGAGAAAGTCTCATTAGAGATAGAAACCCCCTTGTTTTCAAATTTTCCATTTCCCGATTTTCTTCCACCTTCATCTCCACCCATTAGGCGATGGCGATAGATAGCCACCGGCCATTAGTCAGTGCACCTGGTAAAACTGATGGCCTAATTGGACATGTTAGAGAAGATATCCATCGTCGCCAGACGAATCTGGGACTAGAAGCGAATGACGTGTGTATAAGGCTATCTGCACAGAATTTGGTAATCAAAGAGGTTAGTGATTCACCGATGAAGAAGTTTGAATTTGTGGAAGGAAATGGAAAAGGTATTTTGAATACCTCTGTATGTATTACTCGACTTCTGAAAACTAGTGTTGAATCGCATTAGAAATCAAATGACAGTGAAGCTTCTTCATCAGATATGAAGATTTATGTTAACAAATTTAGTTATTCAATTGCAATCCCTGACCACTTGCCAGGGATAAATGTAAATTTCTCGAATGAGGTTAACAATAATCCTTTTCCAGATGACAAGCGACCTTCCAGCGATAACACAAATTTAACTGCTAAGTCAAATACACCAATCATTCCTGAGAATGATTTGAAGAATTGCTATGATCAACCTGTGAATGATGCTAACAGTGGCCCTAAAAAAATTTCCTAAATGCTTGGAAGAAGACTCAGCACATTAAGTTAGATTACAATGTGAATTCAACTCCTATTATTGAGGATGGAATAGCAGTTGTAATAAATTCTGATTTTGAAAATGCCAATTCACAGATGTTGAAGAATTTTCTGGTTATTAAAGTTTTGGGTGATAACATCTCTTTTCTAGTTTGTAGTAGGGAACTTCAGAGGCAATGGTCTAAATATGGAAATTTTCACCTAACAACATTGGGTTTGAATTGGATTCTCTAGTCATTTAAGAATCCTGATACATTGGAAGAAGTCTTAGATGGTGGCCCTTGGTTTATTGGAGGAAATATAATTGGCATGGACAAATGGTCCCATTCTTTCTCCCCTGAATCACTTAAAGGTCATACAGCACCGGTATGGATTCATATGCCTTGTCTACCACTACATTGCTGGGAAGAACAAAATATTTTGAGAATTGCATCTATGATTGGAGTCCCTTTGTATCTTGATGGAAATTCATTTAAATGGGATAAAAGAGAGTATGCCCGAGTATGTGTTCGAATTGAACTAGATAAAAATTTACCAAAAGGTGTTTGGATTGAAGAAATGCATGGTAGATCTTTTCAAAAGGTAGAGTATGAAACGATTTCATCTATTTGTTATCATTATGGTAAAATGGGCCATTGAAGACAATGTGCCCTCTAAACAATAGTCTTCCTATAAAAATAGTTGATGTTGTTTCTAATGTAAGAAGAGGTGGGGAGATTCATGTGAAAGAAAACTCTTTTGAGCATGTTGAATATGGACCATGGATACATGTTAAATTCAGAAAAAATAATTTTTTCAAAAAGGTTGAAGGTCGACCAAATTAGAACACTAGAAATCAAGATCAAATTAAGGATCCAATTGTCCATAATCAATCCAAAATTGAGGAGGGGGAAATCATTCCATCGAATAACAATGCTGAAGTTCTAATTACAAATCCTGATGTTGAGAGGAGCTTAGAGGATTTTATGAAACCCAATCATTCTGAAGTATGTTTGAAAAACAAATTCAGCATTCTAGAAGAGGAAAAGAATATTTAGGAATGGATGATGCCATGGAAGCTGAATGCATTCAAGAATCAGTGAAAATTGGTATTTTTTTCTCCTAATGCAAATAAAGGAGAATGTGCTTCACTAAGAGATTCTACCAAACAAGATACATTAATAACATGAGAAGGAGTCTCTAGTGATGATGTTGGTAAGATCTCAACTTCTGGTAAATTAAAGCTTGTCAAAGAAGTAAAACATTTGGGACCTATTGATGTTTCTTGCAAGAATACAAGAGGTGGAACAATGAATAAAAAGAGAGGAGGGGATTCATCCCCTCCAGGAAATTAATGTCTTCCTTTATATTTTGGAATTGTAGGGGGGCCAAGAAGAGGGAGGCCTCCCTTTATCTGAGAGAGATAGTGAAGGATTATGGAGGAAGCTTTGTTGGTCTTACAGAGACTAAATTATCAAAAATTGATAGATTTGATGTTGGTAAGGTTATTGGAAGTGAGCGGGACTTCTTCCATCATCCTGCAGAAGGTACCTCTGGAGGAATCCTTATTTTGTGGGATAGAAATAAGGTATCTTTTGAGGTTGTGGATCATTCTTCTCAAGTTATTATTGGAGTGCTTTAATCTCCTTTGATCGGTTCTTGGAAAATGGCCACTGTGTATGCTAACAAGGACTATCGTGTGAGGAGAAGTTTATGGGAAATGCTTTAGAAATCTGCTATGGACAATATACCTTAAGTGGTTGGGGGATACTTTAATTATATATTGTCTGGAGATGATAAGAAAGGAGGCAAGAGGTTCTTTTTTTCCAAAGGGCCTTAAGAGATGAAGTTGTTTATGACTAACAAAGAATTTCATGATGTAAGCACTATTGAACCAAGATACACTTGGTACAATAACAAGGAAGGTGCTATGATAATATGGGAAAGACTAGATAGGTGCTTGCTGAATGCTGCAACTCTTCAAAAAGATCCTTTGGCATGTGTTAGACACTTAGCAAGGGTAGCATCTGATCATTGCCCAATTGCTTTCAAAGTATTGGAGACATAGTACAACTCTCATTTTATCAAATTTGAGGAAACTTGGAAGTCCTATCCGGAAGCATGGAGCATTGTTTCAAATTCTTGGAGAAAATATGATCATGGCAATGAGATGGATGTTTTGCAGAGGAAGCTAAAAAGATCTTTGAGGTCCTTATTCTTCTGGAGCAAGAACAAATGCAAGAGTTTGAATCAGTTAAAAGATGACTTAAAGAAAGAGATCTTGGATCTACAATTAGAAGAATCTACATAAGGTGGTTTGATGGTGGAAAGTCTTATCTTACTCAGGAACAAAGTGCATGACCTCAATGTAACTTTAGGAAGATTATCAACATGGTGGAAACAAGGAGCTAAGGAAAGATGGCATGAAGAAGGTGATGTTAATTCAAACTTCTTTCAAAAGTTTGCTTCAACTAAAAGGAATGGTAATCTTGTAAGACAAATTAGAGATGAAGATAATGTCTTGGTTGACAATTTTGAACAGATTTTATCTATTTTCCAGAAATTTTTTGAAATTAAATGGAGATCTAGAACTTGCATCGTTACGGGGTGGCCTGTTTTTCCTGAGAACCAGAAACTAATTTCAGTGGATGTAGAGTTTCTAAATGGAGATTTTACTCAGGAGGAATTAAAAGCTGTGGTTTTTCAGTAAGGCAGGAATAAATCTCCAGGTTTGGATGGGATCACACCTACATTTTTTCAATTCTTTTGGAGTGTTGTGAGAGAATCAACTTGGAAAGCTGTTGATAGCTTCTTTAAAACTGGTTACATGAAGGATGAATGGAAAGACACCTTGATTGTGTTAATCCCAAAGGTAAATTATCCTACAGTGCCATCAAATTTCAGACCTATTACCCTATGTCAAACCACTTATAAGTTGGTCACAACTATGTTGGTTAATAGAATTAAAATTTGAATCTCCAAGATCATTTTGGAAGAGCAAATTACTTTTATCCCAGGTAGATCAATGTCTAAGCATTGTCTTCTTGCTCAAGAGATCTTCATCAAATTTAGGACCTCAAAGGATAAGAAGGGATTGATGGCAGTGAAATTAGATATGGAACAAGCTTTTGATAACATGGGTTGGCCAACATTGTATCAAGTGCTAAACGTTTATGGATTTCCCAATTCTTTTTGTAAGATTGTCGTGGAATGTTTCATGAATGTTAGATTTTCTTTCATTTTAAATGGAAGACTTTCTAATTGGATTAAAGATGAGAGTGGGCTTTAACAAGGCTGCCCATTATCTCCTTACTTATTCATCACGTGTTCCCAGCTTTTATCTCATGCAATTAATCAAAGAGGGATGCATTTGGTTGTTCAACTAACACCCAAAAATTAGAAAATTACACATCTTATGTATGTAGATGATGTATTAGTTTTTTTTCCAAGCTTCTTCAAGAGTAGCTCAAGAGTTGAAGGACATTGTTGCAGATTTCTATAGATGGTCTGGACAGAGAGTGAATGACTCCAAATCTCTAATTTTATTTGGCAAGGTTGTGAAGCATCCAATTAAGAATCAAATAAAAAAGAAGTTGTGTTTTAAGGTGGTTAAGGAGCTGCTTTATTTGAGTGTTAAAATAGCTTTAAAAGATTAAGAAGACATGATTTTTAATGCATGATTGACCACATATTTGAAAGACTCAATGCTTGGGGGAGCAAGCATTTATCTATGGTTGGTAAGATCACCCTTGTTAAAACATCTCTTTTATCCATTCCAAGCTTCTGATCAGCACATTCTTTGGTTCCAAAGAAAATATTATATAAAGTTGACCAATTTTGTAAAGAATTTATTTGGCACAAAGGCATTGGTAGAAAGGGACTACACTATGTTTCTTGGGATGTATTATGCAAACTGAAATCTGATGGTGGTTTGGGATTACATTCTGATGTTCATCGCATGGGACCTCTTAGATCGAGGTTAGCATTGAGATTCATCCAATATCTAGGGAAATTGTTACATAAGAATATTATTACTAAATATGGTGATGACATCTTGAGTGGAGAAAGAAAAATTGGAGCTTCTATGACATGGCAGATTTTGTTAGAAGGTGGGAAGTCACTCAAACCTATTGTTAGATGGAGAATTGTTGATGGGAAGAAAATCAATGTTATGAAGGATATTTGTCTCTTGAATAAATGCTTCAACACTTAGCCCACTCTTGCTGATTGTGTAGGGCTAAAGAACATAAATCTGAATCATTTCATCACGCAAAATTGCAGCTTGAATGTGGAGTTTCTATAGCAATGTTTTAATGAAGAAATTATTATGCTGATTTTATAGGTTCCCATTGATCATGAGGCTGATATGGATTATTTGGAAACCATGTATCACCATAATGGGAAATCTTTTATAGCTGTGGCTTATGAGGAATCGATGAAGAGGTGGTCTAAGGAGGAAGACTATGAGTTGGTAAGATGGCTAAGAAGTCTAAAGCGGAACCTAAGAGTGGAGCTTTTTTGGTGGAGGATAAACAAATTTGCTATTCCTACATATGAGTTTATTAAATATAGAAAGCTAAGCCTTAATGACTTATGTCCAAGAGGTTTTCAAGAAGTAGAAAGTTATGCTCATATTGTGGTGCATTGCAAATTCATTAAGGATATCATTCTCATATTAAGAGAGTGGGGTTTCTATAATCCATTATTTCATTCATTGGAAAATTGTTTGAAAGAGCTTAGAGGACATTCATTTCATTTTCCTAACTTGGTGATGATTTACTTCACAACAGTTTTTCTTTGTTAGAAAAATTGAAATGATTTGGTACATGGGAACACCGCCACCTCTAGTGCAATGGTTGTGGAAAATGTCCTATTTTTTTGGCTAAACTGAATATGTATCCAAATCTAGATAGCTGGGGTGTTAATCTCCTAAGGGAGTTTACTAAAGTTTGGCACCCTCCACCACTAGGTTGGATCAAAATCAATGTGGATGCTTTATTATTGGAATCTAATCAAGCTAGAATTGGAGGTGTGTTTAGGGATCATAAAGGAAGGTTGTTGTTAGAATTTGGGAAGAAGAAACTTCATTGGGATGTATCTCAACTTGAATTAGAGGCTATTTTAACTATAAATGAATTCATACAACCTTGGATGATTTATACTAAAGGAGTTATCATAAAAGGAGACAACATAAATATCATCAATTTTATTCAAGATTTTTTGAAGAAATTGAAGTGGCATTTTAACACAAGGATTACCAAAGATTTTTTTTTCCCAAATGATTTCAATATAGTCTTTTTCAATCATGTTCATAGAGAATGCAATAAAGTAGAGGATGTTTGTGCTACTTTAGCTTTAAATAACATTTTTTGTTTTGATAGTTTCTCTTTTGCTGATAACCCTTCTAATTTGTTTAGTTTGTTAAAGAAGGAATGTTAGGTTTTAGTTACCTGTAATTAGTCCCTTCCTGAATACAATTTGAAATTTCTTAAAAAAAAAAGGAAATAAAAATATAAAAAAAAAAAGAAGAACACCAGATTTTATAGTGATTCGATCAAACCTAACTTGCATCCACCCTTTAAAAACTTCTTCTCATGGTATTGCACTAAATAATAGTGACTCTCCTTTTGCCTCCATAATTATGCAGAGAATCCTTTATAAACTCTCTTCCACCAACCCGGTATGGCAGAGAGCCGATGCCTTTTACACTCTCCAAGTGATGGCAGCGTACCATCACATCTTTTTTTACCCTCCTAGTGAAGATAGAGAACTGTCACATCCTTTTTGACCCTCCTGGTGAAGGAATAGAACAATCTTATCCCTTTTCACCCACATAGCTAAGGTGGAGAACCATTACATTGTTAACAGAGTTGCTATTTGCATGTTTTACATTCTTGTAAGTTGTATAGTTTTGATGATTCCAAATATTATTTTTTTATGTATTGATATCTCCTAAAACTTTTTGGAAGATTTGTTTTTGCTCTTGTGTGAACTAACTTTTCAGGAAAATAAAACTCTAGACTACTGAAGACTTCAAATAAAATTTAGCATGAGAGATTTTGTGAATTGAAGCTTGTACTTTTCTTTGAATTAAGTTTGAGAGGGAGTGATTGTAATTGAGTGAATAAACACACACACACACACACACTTAAGAAGATCTTTAACAATTTATACTGATCATATGGGATGAACATAGTTCGTACGAGACGATCAAGTCAGTTATCTCCTATAAAGAGCAATGGAATGAACAGGAGTTGAAGAAAATTTTTCTAAGTCCTATTCGTCCAGGACAAATGTTAATCGTCCCAGGATGAAATATCCTCTAGAAAATTTTCATTCAGACGAAATTCATATTCATGCTAGGAAAAAATGCTCTCTTGAAAATTTTCGTCCAAACGAAATTAAATTTGTCCCTGGATGAAATGTCCTTTGGAAAATTTTCATTCAGAAGAAATTCATATTCGTGCCAGGACGAAATGCTCTCTGGAAAATTTTCGTCTAAACAAACGCAAAGTCATCCCAGGATGAATTTTTCTCTGTAAAAATTTTGTCCGGACGAACTCATATTCGTCCCAGTACGAAGTGAACCGACTCTTCAAATTTTGGCGACGTCCTGTAGTATTTTGGGAACCGACCTATGGTATAACTGTTCGAATCAGACGAACATAGTTTGTACGGGATGATGCTCGGGTATGATATCACTTCGTACCAATATACATTTGGTTCGTTTCCATGCATTTAAGCAAAATCGTCTAGGACGATCCACGATCGTACGGGACGATTAACTTTGTGTTGACTTCAAAATTTACAATTTTTGGACGACTTTTTTTTTCTTTCATATAAATAGTCCAATTTAGACTGCCACTAAATCTTTTTACCTACTGATCTTCATGCCTATAGAAAGAAGAGTCAAGGAGAGAGTGTTTGAAAAAAGATTCTTTCTACTAGAGCATGAAGGCTTCACTTGGTCTTCAAAGGTAAGAATCTTTACTTTTGATTTGTGTTTACTTCACTCTTTTCTCTCTTCCTTCTATATTTCTTGTGAATAAGATGTGTCAAGGAGATCCGGTTCTCTGCCGATACTTGGATAATGTGAACAACTGAAGGGTTCTCTGCCCCACACTAAGAGAGTGTGAACAACCGAAGGGTTCTCTGCCCACATTAGAAAGTGTGAAAGGATGAAGGGTTCTCTGCCCATATTAGGAAAGTATGAAAGGACGAAGGGTTCTCTGCCCACACCGGGAGAGTGTGAAAGGACGGATGGTTCTCTGCCAACACTAGGAAGAGTGTAAAAGGATAATGTTCTCTACCGCACCGGGTAGTGGTTGAAGATAGTTTTGTAAAGGCTTCTCTGTCTTGGTGTGGGTGCAAAAGGAGAGTCACTAGTGGTATTAGTACAATACTCGGAGGGTTCCTCCAAGGAGTGGATGTAGGTCAAGTTTGACCGTTTGACCGAACCACTATAAATCTCGTGTCTTTTATTTTTTTGCTGCTTTTTATTTTTCTGTTTTACTATTTCAAAATTGTGGTTGAAATTTTTTTTTCTATAAAATTCACTAAATTTTAATTCTTGATTTTAAATTTTAAAAGAGGGTAATTTTTTTTTTAAATACCAATTCACCCCCCCTCTTGGTTAGCCGCTGGGACATAAGCTTAAGTTTAGCAACTTAATTCGTAGTGAACAAGTTTCAACAAGTGGTATCAGAGCTTAGTTTCAAAATCATAAGTTTAAACTACTTTTTTTATTAACGTAGATGGCTACATTTGGAAACTTAAATACACCTGAGGGTTACTCTATAACTAGACCTCCACTGTTCGACAATATTCCTTTTAATTTTTGAAAAACACGCATGTCTACTTTTTTACAGCCACTTGATTATCGTACGTGGATCTTAGTTCAAGAAGGGTGTACAAAACCAACTAGATTAGTTGACGGAGTTAGAGTTGAAATGCCTTTTGTGGACTAGACAGTAGAAGAACGTAACTTAGCACAACTAAATGCCAAATGATTGAACAGTTTGTTTTGTGCACTTAAATCAGAAGATTACATGCGGGTTTCTACTTGCAAGAGTGGAATGGGCATATGGGCTAGACTTTGTATAATATATGAGGGGACTAATGAGGTTAAGCAGACTTAATATCTTGTTGTATGATTATGAACTATTTCGCATGAAACCTAATGAATTCATTTCTGATATGTACACAAGATTCACACTAATAGTCACCTCTTTACATACATTAGGTAGGGAACTAACGAATGCTAAAATGGTTAATAAAATTCTTCATTTTTTGCCTACTACTTATGATGCTAAAATTACTGCAATTACAAAGTCTAAAGATCTAATCTAAAGATCTAAACATTTACTCTATTGACAATCTTCTTTGTTCACTAATTGAGCAAGGAGTTAGCCAAAAAAAGATTGATGTAGGTGAATAACAAAGGGAGAAGAACATAGCACTTAAAGTGGAAGAGTCTAAGAGTGAACACTCATAACCTGAGGATGAAGATGACATCGCATTGATGACTAGACAATTCAGAAGCTTTCTGAAGAGGAAGCAGAAGAGACGCCAGCAATGGAATAGAGATAAATTTAATAGAAATGCTAAGGTTTCAAATGATGTTATTTTCTATGAGTGTAGGAAACCTGGACACATAAAGATAGATTGCCCAAAACTATAAGCCACTCCTAGTAAGGAGAAGGTAGAGGAGAAACCTTTTGTAAAGAAGGGCAAGAAGAAATTCCAAAGAGCTTTTTATGCAGACTCAGCTTCGGACTCGTCAGAGATAAAAAAGAAGAGGAAGTCACTAATTTGTATTTAATGGCTGATATTCTTGATCAGTCAGATCACGAAGAGGTAGGTGACTTAAGTTATGATGAACTTTTTGAAGTTTCTGAACACATGCATGATGCATATAGGAAAATGAAAAAAATGCATGTTAGTCTAAGTTTAGAATTTGAAGAACTATTAAAGAATCATGAAATCCTTAGGAAAGATCATGCTTTAATTGATGACAACCATATGAAATTTCTTGATGAGTTTAAAAACTTGAATAAAATTCATGAAAATTTAAAATCATCCTATGCTTAACTTGAAAAAGATTTTAAAAATTTTAAGGATGAATCCGAGAGAAAGATTTATAGATCAAATTATAAAAATTGAATTTTGGAAGATGTGAATTCATTTTACAAATTAACGATAAAAGATCTCGAAGATGATAGGATATCCCCTAAACATGAAGATTTCATTAATCCTATGTTGTTTCCTAAATTTATGCAATACCTAAAAAGACAAATGAATAGTAGTAGTAGATTTAGAAATCCTTTTCCAAAAGTCAAATGTAACAATTATGGATTATTTGGACACATAGCTCACACCTGTACTTTGAAGAAGAAAACTTATTTGGTGTGGAAACCTAAGATGCATAAACCTAGATATATCATACATGCATCTCTTTATAAATTGCCAAAAGGAGAACCCAAACTTGTTTGGATTCCCAGGTCTAATATTTGATAATTTTGCAGGGTCGCTCTCACACAAGACCTTGTGAGAGCATATGGTACCAGGACAGTGGATGCTCAAAGCATATGACTAGAGATACTGCATAATTCATATCGCTAGAATCCAGGAGTGGATGCAAGGTTACACTTGGAGATAACACCACAAGGAAGGTGTTTGGGATAGGTATGATTGGAAATCTAAAGAAAGTTTACATTGAAAATGTGTTATTGGTAGAAGGCTTAAAGCATAACCTGTAAAGTATAAGCCAGATATGTGATAAAGGATATTGTGTGAAATTTTTCCCTACTAACTGCATATTAAGCCTAAATAATAAAGATATTTTGAATGGTAAAAGGGTAAATAATGTTTATATGCTAGACTTTAATTGCATTCAAACTCCTACTACTTTTTATTTGAAAACTGTTTTTGATGAGTCATGGCTTTGGCATAGGAGACTTTGTCATTCTAGCATGAAATTTCATAGGAGGATTACCCAAAAGAACTTAGTGAGAAGTATACCAAAACTAGACTTTACTATGGACGACCTTTGTGATACCTGTCAATTAGGAAAATAAGTGAAGTCCTATTTTCAGTCCAATAAGGATCTTAGAATTAGTAAACCATTAGAGATTTTGAATATGGATCTTTTTGAACCAGTTGGAACTATAAGTCTAGGAGGGAAGGTATACGGCTTTGTGATTGTGGATGATTACTCGAGATTCACATGGGTTAGATTTTTTTTTAATAAGAGCGAATCATTTGAGGAATTTAGAAATTTTTTGACTTGGTTTCAAAGAAAACTTTGGTGTGAAATCATGACTATACAAAGTGATCATGGAGGAGAATTTGAAAATAAAAGATTTGAGGATTTTTGTAAGGAGAAAGGAATTGATCATAATTTTTCTGCACCTAGAACCCCTTAGTAGAATGGGGTAGTCGAAAGGAAAAACAAAATATTAATAGAAGCCTCCCGAGCAATGTTGGCAGAATACTCACTTCCTAAATATTTTTGTGCTGAGGTGGTTAACATTGCATGTTATGTTCTGAATAGGGTGAATATGAGATCTTGTTTAAATAAAACACCCTATGAATTGCTAAAAGACAGAACACCTAATTTGTCTCATTTGCATGTTTTTTGTTGAAAGGTGTTTATACATAACAATGAAAAATCTGCCTTAGGAAAATTTGATCCAAAATCGGATGAAGGAATTTTTGTTGGATACTCAAGTGTTGGAAAATCTTATAGAGTATTCAATAAAAGAACTTTGGTAATTGAGGAGACCACACATGTTGTATTTGATGAATCTAGAAATTTGGAAGAGCCAAATGTTGTTGAAGATGAGATTGAGGAAAACTCCTTAAAAGTTTGATAAAATAAATTGGAAGTATAAAAATATGAAAGAAAATTTTGGAGATAGAAAACCCTTGCCTATAGATTTGAAAGATTTCCTAAAAAATCTCCCAAGGGAATTGATTATAGCCGTGAATGCCCTAGTGAAGGGTGGTAAGGACTATGCGTGGCATAAACAAGGAAGTCAATCATTCAGCCTTACATTTCAACTACATAACCCATAAATCATTGATCGCACTATCGGATGAATTTTGGATTTTGGCCATGCAAGATAGGTTGAATCAATTTGTAAAGAATAAGTTTGGAG